>NC_141044.1:33475000-33697500 GCF_052040795.2 Danio rerio
TTATTTGCTGTTCCTAAAACTTGGATAGGTGGCAGGTATATATATATAATAAAGGCTCACTGTGATCTGAATACTTTTTCCCCTAATATTATATTTGGATGTTTTCAGGTGGTGTGCGTGGTCCATAACTTCAAAGGCAAACAGCTGCTGGATGACGATCATTCACAGGACAACCTAAGCAGCAATCCGATGGTCAGCTCACCAAGGATGGAGAGTCCGCTGGAGAAATACATCGCCTCGCAGGTACAGCACACAAACAGACAAAAGCACAGCTGATGCTGTCAAACCAACTGACACAGTACACGTCCAGTGTGCAGAGCATCCAATCGGCTCTCAAGGGTCCTAATTGTGTCAGCCTGAGCGCTCATATCAACAAGATGTGTATCCGTGCGCTCCTGTCCCTCAGGTGGCAGAACTGAGAATGGACGATGAGGATTTGCCGTCCCGTGGTCTAAAAGAGCATCTCCTGGGTTTCTTTAGCTGGATTACAGGCAACAGCAGCCGCTTCAGACACCTGCAGAACACAAGGCAATAAACGTATGCGCACCTGTGTGAGGAGCTCAGGCTGCCAAACCTCTGGAGTACAGTGACGCGTCATTATAACACCATAATGCTCATTTCAACCGAGCACAACAATTGTCTGTGTCTAATTACAGTGTACCCAGAGCGTTGGCATCTCCGACTGCATGCTTTTAAGTCCTTTGCAGTTGAGTCTTGATGGTTGCTTCTGATCTTGCTTCTACTTCTGAAGTTAAAGGCAATATGCAATTGAGCATTTATAGAGGGGCATATTCATATATAAATATGTATGTGTGCGTGTGTATAATTTAATCTATCTATCTATCTATCTATCTATCTATCTATCTATCTATCTATCTATCTATCTATCTATCTATCTATCTATCTATCTATCTATCTATCTATCTATCTATCTATCTATCTATCTATATAGCTATTCTAGCTATCTTTCTTTATTTCTCTCTCTCTCTCTCTCTCTCTCTCTATATATATATATATATATATATATATATATATATATATATATATATATATATATATATATATATATATATATATATATATATATATATATATATATATATTGTGTACTACAATTATTATTGTAATACATAATATTTTTTTATTATTATGATTATTGTCCTAAAACATACAAACAAAATAGTAATGGTACAATGTGTGATGCAATAATTATGCTTTTGTAGTATATTATTATTATCGATTATGAATAACTTTTATTGTAAATTTCAATATATTATGTAACAAAAACATAATTATTGGATGATACATTTTAAAATACTTGATTGTAATTAATAATAATAATAATAATAATAATAATCATAATAATCATCATCATAGTAATACTTTATTATTATTATTATTATTATTACAACAACAATAATAGTTTACAATTATATAATTATTTGTATATTGTAATATATTGAAAATAATTAATAATAACAATTAATAATATATTATATAATATTATTATTTTATATATATAATTAATATGAATTATAATACTACTACTAATAAATAATAATAATGATAATAATAATAATAATAATAATAATAATAATAATAATAGTACTTTATTATTATTATTATTATTATTATTATTACAACAACAACAATAATAGTTTACAATTATACAATTATTTGTATGTCTTAATATTTGGAAAATATGTTTAATATTAATTCTACTAATAATTATTAATACATTTATTAATAATATTAATATCAATATCAAGACTTTAGTTTTAAGACCTAAGACCCCCGTCTTCCTATAATTTGCAGTTTTTTTAAAGGTCTCTCATCATAATGTAACTTTTCTAGATCACAATTATATGATGCAATACAGATATATTGTTTCAGTCTGCAAGGCATCATATAAAACATGCTTGTTTCATGAATGAAATATGAATTGATATTGGTGGCTGTTCAGTCAAAAAGATACAGTCATCTGATTTAGATGCAGGATAAAGGCTTTTATTGAAGTCTTTTGTTATCACACTATGATAGGCACCTCCGGTTTGTTGTTGTTTTGCCTCCTAATAAGGATTCCTCGCACGCACACTTGCTTCTAGTCCGCTTCTCTCATAGCAGGTGCTTCAGAATCCATTTAAAAAGCTGAACTGAAACCTGATGCTGCTGTTTGAGTCGGCTGACCTAAAAACTCGTAGCGATTGCACACCTCCAACAGAAGTGAAAACGCACTACTAAGCCCACAGAGACTTGAAAGTCGTTTGAAAATCCTCCAGTCCTGAGGCTCCGGCGTCTGCATTTAGCTCTCTATCCACTGCTTTTCCTTCCACAGCAGAGAATCACAGCTTTTAATTAAAGCACAGGCCACCGCTGAGCCCCATCGTGCTGTAATTAGACCGCAAGTACCACTCTTTAAATGCTTTTATTTACGCATTCGTTTCACGTAAAAGCAAACCAGAGAATAATATAATCCCAGATTGTGCTGTCGAATGCTCTCCGCAGTGTATGAGGGATTAAATGTTATTCTTGTTTGCTTATTCAGCTGCGACAACACATTTGGGAACAACGTCGGCGCAGCAAATGAAAGCGCAGGGATCTTTTTTTGCCAATAAAAATGCTAATCTTTAGTTTCTGCTTTAGTTGGAGATGCCGATATTTATTTGAGATATCCGCCCGGTCGTCTTTTTTTCAGGATGCTGTATAGCGTCCCGTGAGGTTTTGGGATGGAAAGGCAGACGATTCCACTTTGCTTTCTGCAGAAAATCTCCTCCAGACAGATTGCTGTCAGAAACTATAATGCAGTTGAAAGTGGGAGGACAAGGCGAGGAAAATCCACATCTCGGTTTTGTCTCTTCAAGTCTCTGAGACTGCCGGATCACGACTGATAGCAAGAAATAATATGCTCTGCAAAATCTGAGGTCACGCTTTGCAATATGACCTGCGGCTTGTTTTTTTGTTTTTTGAGTGTGTGTGTGTGTGTGTGTGTGTATGTGTGATCGTTCTTCATGTTTGTCGAATCCCTGATGAACTGGCTCCTGTATTATTTATGAATTGTCTAATGGAGCTGGTAGTTTCGGTTCAGCTTGTCATGAAATCGCTTGAAATTCAGCTAAAGCTCTCACTTGAATACCTTTCAGAAAGCATTTATTTATCGCGATAGAAAAATGGAGAGCACTTAGGAAATCTCAATTTCTCTGGATTTATCATTTAGGGTTATGTGCTTGACTAAACTTAATATGTTCTGCAAACTACTGAAACTACTTTTTTTCTTTCTAAATAGAAAAGTAAAAATGCTGTCATTAAGAGCATAACATTTAAAATAGTCAAAAAACAACAACATTAGCAGTGTTTAACTTCAGACAACTTTAGAAATCAAAATCTATCCATTAACCCTGATTGTTTCTATTTTCATCACATCACATCTATTTAAAATAAATAAAACGTTAAAGAAATATGTGTTTATTTTGAAAGAAAAAAACAGCAACAAACAAACAATAAAACTCACGAGGAACACATTAAATAATGTTTTTTGTGTTGTCTGCAATGAAATACAAGACAAAGTAAATTTAGAAATCACTACTTTTTTATTTGCGTTTTTTCATTCTGCCCTAACTTTTTCTGATTTGGGGTTGTGTGTGAATGTATATAAAGTAGTTTTTGTCCACCAATAATAACATACTTTCGTATATTTCAATTTTCTAAAATATTTTTTCTTTTTTTTTAGTAAAACAATGCTAAACATGCTTAAAATTGACTTACACTTTAAGATTGACATCATTATAAACTGACATCTAATTACGAAGTCTTGGCTGTTTAGAAAGAGGATACATGTACTTGCCTGGCCTGCACGCAGTCCTGACCTGTCACCAATAGAGAATCTGTGGTGTATTTTGAAGCACAAAATGTGATAATGAAGACCCATTACTGTTGCCCACCTTAAGACTTGTTTGCAGGAGGAATGGGCCAAATTTACAAATTGTCATCTCTTTGACAACTTCCTGGCTGCAGGGGAAGAGGATTTAAGTACTTGACTGGCCTGCCTGCATTCCTGACCTGTCACCAATAGAGAATCTGTGGCATATTTTGAAGCGCAACTATTGTATTGTCTGCAATAAAATACAAGTCAAAGTAAACTTAGAAATTACTACTTTTTTTTTTTAATTTGCGTTTTCCATTTCTAACTTTTCCTTATTTTTCTGATTTATATATATTGTGTGTGTTTGCTGTGATTTGAGTCTAAGCTCGGGTGCATTGATTTGAGGTTCGTTCTTGAAATACTGAGCTAGCAAGATTCTATTAATTGACTTGATCCAGGATAGTTTCCTTCTTCAAAACTTATCCAGGAGTTTTTGTCATAGCAACAGGTCTGTTGGCTCAAATCTACCCAGGAGCAGTTTTATGTAACTACAGAAGACTTGAGGTTTAAATAGGAACATTTTCAAAACTTTTTAGTAAGTTTTGAGCGAGATGATGCTAATGGTCTAAAGTGATTCAATGATTTATGCTAAGCTGAGCTAAAATTTCTCCATCCAGACCTGGAGTTCGACTCAATGCATTAAAGAAATATGTTAACATTGTAAAATGAGTCTATTTTCAAACAAAAAATGTTCTTTTAAACGAGGTATGAAGAACCGAACCCAGATCTGATGTGTCTGTAAGTCCTGAAGTGTTTGTTTGCTGACGTCTCTCCTTCTGTCTTCCTCTGTCAACAGAATCACATCGCCTTCGCTGAGATCACGTGACCTCGAATCAGCCGTATGGCAAACACACTGGACATCCACGCTGTTCACCGTCCAGACCCGATAACCACGACTCAATGCTAAATGCATATCCTCCATGGTGTCCTTTCCAATGCCTCTGCCCTTGCTGTGTGTGTGTGTGCGTGCGTGCGTGCGTGGAAACACTGTCAACTATTAACTGTTTTCATAACACAGATAAAGACTAAGATTTACACTTCACATTCCCCTGACCGCTTCTGTTGGCTTTTCTTGCAAATGGAGCTCAAATTCAAAGCTCAGAAAATCTCAGCTGCTTGCGTTTATGGAGTGTGTGTGTGTGTGTGTGTGTGTGTGTGTGTGTGTGTATGAGAGCTCTATGATGACATTGATGCAAATACCTACCTATGGAATTCAAAATGGACTTGCAGTCGTGGATATGTGTGTTTTTCTTTGTCAGCGGATATTCCAGAATATGTTTATGGCTGAATTTGTTTGTGTTCTAGTGCTTGCGTTGGATGACTGCAAACATGCTGAAGCCTGATTCTGCCTCAGAGGATTAAAAATAAGGTAGTTTTGATTCTATTTGTTTTGAAACTGTAACACTGTGTTTTATAAATTAAGTCTTGTGTTGATCTCACGATTACAGTTTTATTTATCTCATTTGAGCATAACTGGCAGTATTAATTTTTAATATCTCAAAATATATACACTACCTGACAAAAGTCTTGTCATTAATCCCAGTTATAAGGGCAACAAATAATAACTTCACTTCTAGTTTATCATTTGGAAATGTGGCAGGAGGTAGATTTTTCTGATGACTGTCAATCATCACAAATACTGCAGAAGACCTGTTGGAACCTGCATAGACCCAAGATTCTCACAGAAATCAGTCAAGTTTGCTGCAGGAAAAATCATGGTTTGGGGTTACATTCACTATGGGGTAGTGCGAGAGATCTGCAGAGAGGATGGCAACATCAACAGCCTTAGGTATCAAGACATTTGAGCTGCCCATTACATTACAAACCACAGGAGAGGGCAAATTCTCCAGCAGGATAGCGCTCCTTCTCATACTTCAGCCTCCACATCAAAGTTCCTGAAAACAAAGAAGGTCAAGGTGCTTCAGGATTGGCCAGCCCAGTCATCAGACATGAACATTATTGAGCATGTCTGGGGTAAGATGAAGGAGGAGGCATTGAAGATGAATCCAAAGAGTCATGATAACCTCTGGGGGTCTTGCAAGAACACTTTCTTTGCCGTTCCAGATGACTTTATTAATAATATGTTTGAGCCATTACAGTGATGTATGGATGCAGTCCTCCAAGCTCATGTGAGTCATACACAATATTCATTCTTTCTCCACTGCGGCATGACTTTATATTCTATACTGTACATTATTTCTGTTAAATGACAAGACTTTTGTCTAAGCAAAGTCAGACCTTTCTGTAACTAAATAATTAAAAATCAAGGTATGATCATATTTTATTTTAGTAAAATAAGCATAATCTAGAGGCCTTTGCCTTTTATATAAGCCACTTCTGACACCGAATGGTCAACTAGAAGTCAAAGTTATTATTTGTTGTTTCCAACACTTGAATAGGCGACAAGACTTTTGTCAGATATATTTGTGACAAAAGTAACTATATAATTGTGATTTTATAATTCAGTTTGACTTTCATGATTGCAAATGAATACAGTATTGACCATTTGTCACTTTATTTGTGACTTTATGTCGTACAACAGCACATTTATTTCTCATAACTGTGATTTTAATAACTCATAATTGAGTCTGTTTCTCGGCAAGTGTACTTGCAATGCAACTTTATTTTTTAAAAAACTCAGAATTTATATCAAAATATGATTTATTTCTTGTAAATGCAGTTTTATTTCTTCCATTTATTTCTCATAACTGTAATATTATATATCAAAAAATATCTTAATTGTGATGTATGTCTTAATTGTGACTATTTCTCTTAATTGCAATTTTTACACTGTATTTCATATTATATTCAACCTACATTTAACTTTCAATTGTGACTATATTTCACAATTTCAACATTAAAATTGTGACTACAGTATATAATTTATATCTAACAATAGGATTTTTTTTCTTTTAGAAGACATTCTTAATGTTTCAATTATGTTATTATTATGATTTTATATCTCACCGTGAGACTTTATTTCTGAGACTACAGTTTTAATCATTATTTAAATACCTCCCTTATTTTTCAATCTGAGGCAAAACTGGGTTTCCATACATGAGTAAATACACTGTGTCCACACACAAAAAGCAGAATATAAGCTAAAAACACCTGAAGAAAGCTCAATTTAAAAAGAAAACAAAATACCAAAGCTCAGATATGCTCAAAATAACCTAAAAAGGCAGTTTAAGATATATTGGTTTAAATATTCATGAGCCAATAATAATTGTAAATGAATGCATTCACGCTTCTGTGAAAGACAGATCATCTGCTAAGACAATCATCACCATCTCACTAGATTAATGAATCTGTCTATATAACCAGTGCTCAAAATAACCAAACTCGCATTTGTTTTCATTTTTAATGGCTGGTAGATCTTTCGACAAGGATTGATAACTTATTAAAAACAAAACAAAATGTGATACCTCATGTGTGAAGTTGTGGATGTTAATTAGCAACCTACTGTATATTATTTTAGTGCTAATTTATATTTCAGATCTCCGGCCCTGTGTTTCAGTCATGCTGTGGTGCCATTTAAAAGAATATTCTGGGTTATTTTTTGCTCCGCATTATTAATTATCATTTCAAGTTGTGCTTTAGTTATTAAAAATGTGCATATATTATTATAAACTTGGCAGATAAGTGGAATTTTTCGCTTAGTCATTGGTTAGCTTAGTCAATTCCTCAAAAAATGCCCTACAAATTCAAGATAGAATTGCAAAAGCCCTTTTAAAGTTGAATTGATTTATTTAGCATGTTTAAAACAGCCACAAGCTGATCAAAGTTCTTTACAACAGTGGTTCTCAAAGTGGGGGTCGGGACCCCCAGAGGGGTCGCGGGACAATGAAGGGGGGTCTCCTGGTGATTTCCAAAAATCGATTTATTTTTATTAAACCACAAGATTTACCATATTTTATTCATAATCAACTGAAGAGAAAAAATATATACTATATAGTTACTATAATAGCTTATATTTCTATTGCAGGGGTTCCAGGGTTTCTGTTCCTGGAGATCTACCCTCCTACAGAGTTTAGCTCCCACCCTGATCAAATACATCTGAATCAATTAATAAGGACCTGAACAGCACTTGATAATTACAGGCAGGGCTGCAACTGAAATCTGCAGGAAGGTAGATCTCCAGGAACAGGGTTGAGCACCCCTGTTCTATTGGATTGCGACCCCTGGGGTACATTATATTAAATACACAGCAATAGCATCAGATGCAGCGGATTGATTTTATAACACCAGGTTGAACTTTCTGGTCCATTTACAGCACTGTACACATTAAAAAAAGAAACAAAGAATAGACTTGGGTCTATTGGTGTGTGTGTGTGTGCACCATTGCATGCAAGGTTTCTGTATTTATAACCACCTCAGAGGATATTGGGGGTCGCGAGTCACTGACATTGTCATTTTGGGGGTCAGGGGCTGAAAAGTTTGGGAACCCCTGCTTTACAACATAATACATACTAGAGATACACAAAAAATATTGAATTAAACTAGTTGTGATTAATTTAAAGGTCTCATTAAGTGCTTTGAAATGAGCATTTTTATTCGATGTTTGACGTAATCTCAACCGAAACATGACTAGAGGGTGGGACATAGTGTAGCTCCTCCTCTTTTTTAAAAGCAGCCAATAGCATTTTGTTTTATCACCACTCTGCCTGTGAGAGTGATTGAGCTCAAGCGCATCAAATGAAAAGCAAAGAGAAGTGTCTTGAAGGTGGCAGGGTATGTCAGATACTAAAGAGCAAGTGATTGCTCAAGATTTGATGAGAAACTGATGATGAGAAACTACAAGCTTTACATCTTTATATCAGTTTAAATCTTCTAATGGCACATTTTGTCACTGTTTTGGAGCACACTAGCTTACAGATAACTTAAAAATGAACAATACTGATACTAACATCTAAAAACTTAAATTTCATGGGACCGTTAAGTGTGAAAATGAATGAAGAGTATCAGTTCACTGCATTACTTTTATAAATTTGGACATTGCATTGGATTCCTTTTTACACAAGTTTCTATTGAGCTTGTGAACACTGTAGCCAATCAGAGGTGATTCGATTAGTCTGATTTTTGTGCTTCTGCGAATTGTGAACTACAAAGCACTGAAATGATTGCAGCTTCAGTGATCATAATGGGAGTGATTATAATGGGTTTTGTAGAACTTCAGCTTGACTAATGACCTGAACCAACAAATTTTTTTTTTTTTTTTGCCAATGTTTCCATCTAAAGACGCAAAATACAGTTGGTCAGAATTATCAGCCCCCTTTAAATTAAAAAAAAAAAAAAATTCCTAAATGATGTTTAACAGAGCAAGAAAATTTTCACAGTATGTCTGATAGTATTTTTTTCTTCTGGAGAAAGTCTTATTTGTTTTATTTCGGCTAGAATAAAAACAGTTTTTAATAATAATAATTAAAAAAAAACATTTTACGGTCAAAATTATTAGCCCCTTTAAGCTTTATTTTTTGATAGTCTACAGAACAAACCATCATTATACAATTAACCTGCCTAGTTATCCTAAATAACCCAGTTTAGCCTTTAAATGTCACTTTAAGCTGTATAGAAGTGCCCTGAAAAATATCTAGTCAAATATTACCTGCTGTCATCATGACAAAGATAAAATAAATCAGTTATTAGAAATGAGTTATTAAACTATTATGTTTAGAAATGTGTTGGAAAAAAAAAAACTTTTCTCTGTTAAATAGAAATTAGAAAATAAAAAGGGGGGGGGGGGGGTAATAATTCTGACTTCATCTGTATGTTTATGCACAAAAGTAGAATATTGCATTAAACATTTGCAAATAAAGCATCGTTTACATGCAGTGAGTTTAGAGAACAAAATCTTTGCTTTCTGATAAACCGGCACCAAATATCAAATTCTAAAATGGAATTTGCTGTTTTATGAGAAGTCGCTTTTGTCTTATATAATAATTTACAACTCGACTAAATTACTTGAAAATAGTTTTGGCTAGTAATAATACCAAACCACTTTGATGGTGGACTTTGGCTAATGGTTATTAGAATAACTAAAACACCATTTCCGTTATTGCTTTAATGCTGTCTCATCATGCTTATTTAAGTTATCACACAATCTGTTTGACTTTCTTGATGTGTGTACTAGAATTATTTTGGCAAATGTGTTTCCATCGTAGTTTATATTTTTTGAAAATATTAAAAGTAAATGAAAAGCTTTTTTTAAGCACATTTTCAAAATTTATGCACATATTGGCATTTCCTTTAAGCATTTTTAATGCGATATTCCAGAATGGGTATAAAAATATTGATTATGTAGCCTGATTTTTACCTCAATGCTTTACTCCGTTTCTCTGTTTTTTGGGGTTTTTTTTTTGGTTTTTTTTAATGTGCATACTGTTAATCAAACTTACATGAAGTCATTATTACAATATAATCAACAGTAGTGTTTTTTTTTTCAATATTCCAGTCAGTTTCTTTTTTTTTAAATATAATTTACATATTATTTTAAACAGTTTGTTGTTTTTGATAACGATAATATTCTGACTCAACAGTAGTATTTGATCTGAGGGACAGAATAAAAACAGAGTAAAAAACTCCCCTCATGATGGAACGAAATTAGTTCCAATTGCCAAATACTGTATAAATTTCATGTAATAGTATCAGAGGCTTCACTCAACTTGTGGACTTTTAATGTACGCGTAAAGCCGCGGTCACACTGCACTTTTTGTGCTATAGACTTTTGCAAGTTTTACATTCTTGGTGAACTCTGACCTGCGAAACTGCTTCAAAGTGACCTCTCTGACAGAAATTGAAAATATGAAGCAATCACTTGCTTTTATCACCCTCTAATCATATTGTTTTAACCCAGCCATTTTCGCAGCGCCATATGACAGAACTTTACAAGCACAAACTCTAGTGCGATTGCAGCTTTACCCACAGAGTCAGTTCATGACCCAGAATATTCTTTTAAGGGTTTTAGCCGTTGGTGATTAATTCAGTAAATGGTTCCCCTTTGTAAAGTAAAATGTCCTGCTGATGTGACCAGTCCTTAAAACAGCAATAATGTGATTCATCACATCTCATGAGAAAATTCCCATATGACTGCCCCACAAATGGTGTTAATTTATTTTTAAATCAATATATACATATATATAGGTGTGATAAATGGTATATTATTGCTAAAGCACTTGAGAAATCTGGGATAGCTGCACTGAAAAAAAAAAACAAGCCTAAATATGATAACTGAACGTGATCGGCGTGTACAGTGTAAATGCACATGACTATACTTTTTTTGTCAGAGATTATCGATGTTTATTTTCTTATGTTTGTGCTGGGTTTGTTGGCCTACTGTAAGTACATATTGTACTGTATTTATCATTGATATTCTTTGAATCCTAGCTGTAGTATCACGCTGGTTTACTGTTTACCAAATTGATATTTTTGGGGGTTTTTTTAAATAGTGTTTATTTAAGTTCCGCCTATCGTTTTCTGTTGTAAAAAGTCATTCTTTCGACCACAGAAGCTTTTAAAACTTCCGATTCCTATATCCTCTTCTCCATTCCACCTCGGAAATCACTCCCAAATGGTTTATTTCAAAACTCCAGAATGGATTTCCTACCAAATCCATCTCTTTGAGTCCTTTGGGGCTTGGAATTCATGACCTTTTACACTGTAGAGATGATGAGATCTAAAGTTTGAATAAAAAAAAATAAAAATCCTAAAGCCTGTTGTGTGTTCTTTGACGAGCACTTCATAAAAGCGGAAAATGACATCTAATATTGAACACGTTTAAACCGTCCTGCGGCATTTCTGACTCTTGACCTCAGGGAAATTGGCTGCTTTGCTCTGGAGAACCTGTAAAATATGAGAGAAAGTGACGTGGCGTGGAGATTTGATGATCTTTGGCCATTCAGATTGACAGCGAATGTCCTGAGGAGAAACAAACAGACAAATACGCAATCAGAAAAGATGGAGCGATTCAGCCAATTCTCCATTTATAGCTGTCGCTCAACAGGGGTCAAAGAAGAAAGTCTAGGTTTTTCTCACATCCAAAGGGAAATGAGCTTGTGTTTTAGAGCTGCTGTCTGTTTAGCTTGAAACTGCTGTGAAACAGGCCATCTGGGCTTAAAGTCTGTTTGTGAGGGGGAAAAAAAAGATTTTTTTAGCCTTATTCAGAAAGCGTGGCATAAATATTCCACTAATAAAGGTTCATTTAGCATGACTGCGCCATATTAAGATGGGAGTTTACTTGCTTCATGGTTTGAGGATGCTTGTTTGAAGGTAATCGGTTTGTTTAAACTCAACAAGAAATTAAAATTTAGCCAATTTGCTTCCTTAATGTGCGTTTCTGATCTATTTGTAAGTGTTTTGTAAGGTCAAGTTCTGTAGGCAAAAAACACTGATAATTCTCTGCTTCTCAAGTGAGATTCCTTTTAACATGGAACTTGAAAGGAAATAGATTTAGGCTTATTTTATGTATAATATAAAGCATATTTGGACGGTAGAAGGAAACCGGGCAACCTGGGGGAAACCCACGCGGACACGGCGAGAACATGCAAACTCTGCACAGAAATACCAGATGGCCCAGCAAGGACCCGAGGCCATTGGTATTCTTGCTGGGAGGCAACAGTGCTAGTCACTGGGCCACCGTGCCGCCGATTCTGGAAATAGGTGGAAGAAGGGGAGGAGTTTTTTTTTTTCCAGATAAAGTTATAGAAAGGAAATGAGGATATATATATATATATATATATATATATATATATATATATATATATATATATATATATATATATATATATATATATATATATATATAGTGACTTGGGTTCCTTTAATTGGAGGATTGTGATTAGCTAATGTTGGCCAGCTGGGTAAGTCAGGAGCACGTGCTCCTCTCGAAATTATTCATTCATTTTCTTGTCTGCTTAGTCCCTTTATTAATCCGGGGTCGTCACAGCGGAATGAACCGCCAATTTATCCAGCACGTTTTTATGCAGCGGATGCCCTTTCAGCCGCAACCCATCTCTGGGAAACATCCACACACACATTCTCACACACACACACACACACTCATACACTACGGACAATTTAACCTACCCAATCCCATGTCTTTGGACTGTGGGGGAAACCGGAGCACCCGGAGGAAACCCACGCGAATGCAGGGAAAACATGCAAACTCCACACAGAAACGCCAACTGAGCCAAGGCTCGAACCAGCAACCCAGCGACCTTCTTGCTGTGAGGCGACAGCACTACCTACTGCGCCACTGCTTTGCCCCCTCTCGAAATAAGTTTAACATTAAACTTCATTTGGTGGATATTTACAACAAATATGCATAATTCAGTTATATTACTGATGCATTTCAATGCACTGATGCTTAATACTTTGCATAGTAGTGTTTTTTTAATAGAAGTATTACTGTATATAAAAAAATAAAATCAGTATGCGAGCCGAGTAGTATGTCCGAATTCAAAGAAATCGAAAATCAGTATGCGAGAAGTACCTGGATGACTTACTACTTCCGGCGAGGTTCTGGAGTGCGCATTCTATGCACGCTGTGCTATCCCATAATGCACCGCGAGAGAATTCATGAATGGAAGTAAAGCGATGCAACTGACACAGGTAGGTCACGTGACCATGACAAAATGGCAGATGTAGTACATCCGAATTCCATTCATATTTTTCGCATTCATACTGTATAGAACGTACATTTCCAGCGGCTGAGTAGTACCCTTAAATTCAAATGCGGTAACTACTGAGTTGTAGGTGGTTTCGGACGCAGCCCAAGATAAATGTAGAACAAATAACACAAGCACTTAATTTCAAACTAAATTGCTCCTGTAAGACTTTGCTACTAACAACAGACAGCAGTCCATGTCCCAGCACTCATCTAGAATCAAATAGAGACTGATTGTGTAACAAAATCATTCATTTTTTGTTTACCACAAAACAGGTCGATACGTCCTTATAAAACAATCAATGCAGCCTGCAGGTTTCCCAGCCAGAACAAGTAGCCTGATTGTGTCTTTTATTGTAGGGGATTTCATTCAATTCAAACACTTGTAGAATCTGGCCTTTGTGTTTAAAGACGAGCGCTTCAGCTGATGCGAGAAAGAAGTGGACAGCAAACCGGTTGCTTGACTCTTAGGCCGCTTATTTTTAGAATATCAATCTGTGGAAACTTGGAATCAGAAATGTAATTGTGACTTTTAATCACATTTTTTTTTTCAAACAGTTGCTTATCAGGGTTGACACAGTAGTGCAGTGGTTAGCACTGTCACCCCACAGCAAGAAGGTTACTGGTTTGTGTCGCAGCTGGGTCATTTGGCATTTCTGTGTGGAGTATGGATGTTCTCCCAGTGTTTGTGTGGGTTTCCTCTGGGTGCTCCGGTTTCCACCACTGTCCAAAGACACGTGCTGTATGTGAATTGAATAAGCTAAACTGGCTGTAGTGTGTGTGTGAATGAGTTTGTATGGGTGTTTCCCAGTACTGGGTTATCCATATACACTCATGCACACACATACTACGGCCAATTTAGATAATTTAATTCACCTTTAACATATGTCATTGGACTGTGGGGGAAACCAGAGCACCTGGAGAAAACCTATGCTAACACGGGGAGAACATGCAAACTCCACACAGAAAAGCCAACTGGCCCAGCCCGGACTCGAACAAACACCCTTCAGTGATTCTTAATTTAGCAGCTAATTGGTATTAATTTGAACAACCACTTTTCTACATTTTAGTATGATTTTCTCATTCCCCAATGACGGTTGTGTTTAGGGGTTGGGTGGTTGCAACACAGCCTCATTTTGAAAACGTAGCCCTATATACATTTCTGGAGATCGCTAATTATGTAACCAGAAGTACAGTATGTATGACTGCATTTCATTTTTTAAATGAACACTACGGGGTGGTATTTTTGCGCTTACCTCCATAAGGACGGCTTTTCCCACTGTTACCAGTTTGTCCAGTGGCTCGCCACGCAGACTTGTGACATAGCGCAGAGTTGACAGCGACAACGGGTTGCGAGTCCGACAAAGAATGGGTGCAGAAAGCAGGTAGGACAAAAGCCCAAAAATAAATAAACAAGTAAATAATTTGCTTTTGATTGCATTTAAAAACACTATTGGTTGGGTTTAGGGAAGCAGGACGGTGGGTCAGTTGATCAGTCAGTCGATAGTGGCCTCTGGTGGATTTACGCAAGAAAAGCAGAAATTTGAGATTTCAAAAAGTGTACACAGCGGCCTCAAAAACTGCAAAAAAACATAGTTCCTGGGATGTATTTGGCGCTCCCCAGAAATGTATATAGACCATTTCGACATGGGTGGTTTCATTGGCCCATGAACATTTCCAGCCTGTTATCAAACTCTTTCATAACTGTAACAAGAGGCGATTCAATCATAACTTATTGTTAAAACAGCCATCATAACATTATTTATTTATTAAATGTGGCTCTTTTTGGATTCTCGGAAGCTGTAGAAATTAAAAAATGTAAATCAAGAAATACCCTGGGACCATGGTTTTCGTTTACACCCCTTAAAATGGTCTATAGTGAAACATTTTCAGAATGAGCCTGGCTTAGGTTTGGGGACTATTTAACAATCATATGTTTTCATAAGAATTAAACTGTAAGAATTAGCCAGTTTTCTGACAATACCTTTACTGCAAAAAATGCTTTTTTTTCGATTTTTTTTTCTTATTTCTAGTCCAAATATTTAATTCTTATATCAAGAAGCATTTTCTAGGCAAGCAAAACATATTGTCCTGTTTTCAGAAATAATCTGCCAAAATTAGGTGAGTTTTTTCTTAAAACAAGCAAAATAATCTACCAATGGGGTAAGCAAAAAAATCTTGTTTTCCGTTTTGACATAAGATTATTTTTCTTACACCATTGGCAGATTATTTTGCTTGTTTTAAGAAAAAACTCACTTAAATTTGGCAGATTATTTAAAAAACAAGACAATATGGTTTGCTTGTCTAGAAAATTCTTCTTGATTTAAGAATTTTTAGATATTTACTAGAAACAAGACAAAAATCTAAGTAAGAAAATCCTTTTTTGCAGTGAATTCACTCAAAAAAACACAACATTTGATCTGTTTTCAAACTTTGTATTTAAAATGGGCTGAAACAACGCAATCCTTGACGTTTTTTGAGAGTTAATTGTTTTATGTTCAATCTACTTAAATTTGTAAAAAGTAAAAGATTTACTTCATTCCTTCATGTTGTCCTAACACAAACTGATCGTGTGGAAGCCAGCATACTTTACAGTGTTACACTTCGTCATGAGATTGTGCTATATTTATGTTTAACTCTGTGATAGCAGTCTCACCCCATATGCACCTGCAAACTCAGTCTTCTGCCCTTGCTGTTGTCTGTTAGTGGTGTCCCGCAGGTCTCCTCCTGGACTGTGTCTCATCCGCAGATGAAAAGAACTACAGAGGCATTCATACTGATTTTGTAATCCTGACAGGCTGTAAAAGCTACTGTGCACATCTTTGTGATTCGCCCACGTTTCGTGCTTCCGTTCCCCACGGCTGGCCCTCAACAGAACCCTTCTATAACCTTTCGCTGTTCTCTGGATCACCACTCTCGATCTGTCTGTGGTCTGTAAACCACTGGAAAGTGCTGATAAACCATTGTGGCCCGCTTTGCCCAATTGCTCACGGCACCATTGAAGCTTCTGTCCAGATGTCTTTTTCCAAAGCACTTTAGGACTTTTTCTTTCATGATTTTCCGAGACAAACTCTGAACATCGCCAAACTGTGGTTTCATCCTGAGAAGATTTCGGTACTTTATTGACCATTGGTAGATTCCCATTCACTTCAACAGTGTGGACTTGCATTGAGTTCTCATTGAGTGTTTGGGTCATAGAATCAATGGGATTGATGTGTGCGCAGGTTGAGTCCGGTGCACTGCTAATGTTTATGTCTGGGTTGGGAGTTTTATCATGGACACGGGTGATTTGAGAGGCTTTTCTTCTAGACTTTACCGCATCCGATGCATCATTTGCTGAAGACACACACAAACTGGGATGAGCTACTAAATGAGGGGATAAAATGATGTTCCTCTCGTCTAAGTAACTGCATTTTTTGTGCTGAAACTTCTTTTGTCTGTGAAATGCATTGTCTAAAAAAAAAGAAAAAAAGAGTTATTACAGATTTCGGTCTTACATAATGCTTCAGAAAACATGCTAATGTGTTTATTTGATGTGCCACAAACATTTTTCGGTTGCTGTTAAAAACGTTTATGCTTTAATATTTTCAAACTGAAAAATTAAGCAGCGTTAAAGGGATACACAAAAATAGAAAAAATACTCGCCGTTTACTCATCTCAAAGCTTTATAAGTGATGGAAACTGGTAACCATCACCACACACACCGTGGTTTAGAAAAGTCAAGGTTTTAAAACCGCCAACATTTTCTGTTATACCATTGCTAAGGTATGTGTAAGATTTTTTATTGACATTTTTTTGTTTGTTTGTTTTTTAGGACAACAATATCTTCAGCCGAAAAAATATCCAAAGATGCCATTTTAAATTGTGATGAAATCTGTTTTTGACACTAATGAAGAAAGCAGAAGTCAATGATTCATTTTCTTTATTTAGCCTGACATGTTTACGGCTCCAAAATATCATAAATCCATTCATTCATTTTCTTGTCGGCTTAGTCCAGGGGTCACCAATCCTGGTCCTGGAGGGCCGGTGACCCTGCAATGTTTAGCTCTAACTTTTCTCAACACACCAGCCTGGATGTTTCAAGTATACCTAGTAAGAGCTTGATTAGCTTGTTCAGGTGTGTTTGATTAGGGTTGGAGCTAAAATCTGCAGGACACCGGCCCTCCAGGAACAAGTTTGATGAGCCCTGGCTTAGTCCCTTTATTAATCCAGGGTCGCCACAGCAGAATGAACCACCAACTTATCCAGCACGTTTTTACGCAGCGGATGCCCTTCCAGCCGCAACCCATCTCTGGGAAAAATATCATAAATCCTTCCAAAAAATAGAATATATTGTTTTGAAAGGGAAAAGATGTGCTTTTTGGATTTTTAATCCAGACATTTAAAAAGAATATATTTTAGAGCAGTAATCACAATACTGTGAAACCGTGATATTTTTATCCAAGATTATCATACTGTCAGAATCTTAAAATGGCCCATGCCTAGTAACCCTTGACTACAACAGTATTTGTTTTTCCTACTATAGAGGTCAACAGTTACCAGTTTTTAACATTTTTTTCATAACTTCTTTTGGGCTGTGCTTATAGCCTAGTGCTTAGTTCATATAGCACAATTTTATAGTGCAACTACACTGTGGTCATCAAAAGTTATTTTCCTGATTCCCAATTTACAAATAATCCTACTCTTTAAAAGAGATGTAAAATGAGTCTGTGATGTCCCTACAGTGTTTATGTAAAGTTTCACCTCAACATAGCACGCAAATAATGTTTTATAACTCTTTGAGACTTTCCCTTTCGGGCTTTGATATTGTTGAGAAAAAAGGAATATATTTTGTATTACTTCTGTCTCTTTTACTTTTTATTAAATAAATGTAGCTGTGTCATATATATTAACCAAACCTCTTCTCTGAGTGTGATATGCTAGCATACTAATCAAGCATTTTTATAGAAGGAGTTGCAGCTGATGGAAAAGATACAGCGACATCAGAACATAACTTCTGGCTTCAGGCTTCCTGTGTCGCAGAGAAGTAAAATGTGCCTAAATACTCCAAGTGTTGAATGTTCGTATGGTTTACCTGCTGCGTTAGCAGGAGTGTGTGTTTCTGTGTCTGTCTGTCTCTTTCTCTCTCTCCCTCTCAGGCCTACCTGCAGGCCCCGCCCTAGCTACACAGACGACGTGCCCTGGGATTGGATGAAGTAACCCAGGGCGTCCTATAAAAGCAAAAACAGGCATGGGGCGAGAGAGCGATTTATGGTTGGCGTGTTATTTTGAGTTTGGTGTGTTACATGAAAAATATGTTGGGGTCGATTGAGGCCTCAAAGCAGGTGCATTTTATTGTTCAGTTTTGGTTTGCAGAGACGGCCACAGAAAGAGGAGGTATGTTTGGGTGTGGCCGCCAGAGGTCTGCAGAATGATCGACAATTGATGAATTCCACCAAAACTCCACCTTTTAACATCAGCTGTGTGTACATAAAAGAGTCAGGGAAATGCAGAGTTATTGCGGACCTCCTGAATGTAACTCTTGCATTGCATTGGTATACCGTAAGGGACAGACGTGACCCAGAGCTCTGTATATGGAATTATTCATTTGTATCTAATAAATTACTAATACTTTTGGTGGTGAAGAAAATCCTCTCCTGACTTCATTGAACATGCATGGGATTGGAAAACATTCCAGCAATCCATATTTTGCCATTTTGGTGAATTTGAATGAAATTGTGCTCTTTATCCAAAGAGGGTGGAGCTATAAACGCCTGTGTGTCAGTATAGTGGCAGATTCAAATCTCTAATGATGGACAGCTGCTTCTTATTTAGGGCTGTCTATGCTAATGAGACACAGATTAGCCCCTTTCACACAGTGATAGCGGTAAATATCTAGAAAATTTCCGCAACAACTTTACCGTTAAAATAAAAAAAGCGCTGTTCTAACAGGGAGGACGTTATATAATTTTTCCGGAAAAGACCATTCACACGTCCATTCCAAAATACAGGTAAATTCTGACATCATCAACCAGAGATGACCTCTAAACGACTGGGCTTGTATTTGTAAACATTTAATTACATTACAAACTCTGTGGATGGATCAGTAGTGTGAACAACTTTGATGAAAATATAGAGGAACACTTTTGCATGTCGTGATGTACATGATATGTGTGTGTGCTGGTGCTTACGGGCTGCTTCACGGGCACAAGCGCAAGTCAAACAACTGAAGGAAGCAGAGCTTGAAGGTAAACAAACAACGGCTTACCATAAGCATATTACCGATAATTATTTACATAGTTGGCATTAAGAAGGAACATATAAATGTTATCTGACTAACATCTAGCAACTAAATGTGTCTGGAAAAATATTCAAAGGCTTTTATTTTCATAAACCGCGTGGTGAATGCATCTGATTGTTCTGATTGGAAGAAGACGTCTCACGCCAGCACGTTCTAGACGTGCATGCGCTCTTTTCGGCAATCTTCCTTCTGCGTTCACACAATGCAGCATTTCGGCAAATTACTGGTAATGTTACAACTTCTCTTTCCGGAAAATAGCCAGAATGAATTTACCAGTATTTTCAAAAAGGGCCTGTTCACACATACAGACCTTTCCGGAATAAATGGCTGCAATTTTCCGGAAGGGTCTGTATGTGTGAAAGGGTATACTCACCAATGAGCGGGGCTTTCCCCTCTGATGACACGTACAAATGGAGAATGTCAATCACAGTGTTTCTGTTTTTATAAAGTGTGATTAAAAAATGTATTTAATTAATGTTTACCATTAGAGGCTGGCTATATTCACACATTTAAACCCCTTATAAAAGGGATTTTTTTACAGGTCCCCTTTAAATGCTGAGTACATTTCCAACAAACACTGGATTTAAATCTTCCATTATTTTAAATAATAATTTTTTAACTCAATGTTTGGGTTTTTCTATATTTTCTGTGAAACAACCCACTATTTTGTAGAATACTCTCTCTTTTCACACTAACTAACCCTACAGGAAAGTTTTTAGATCCATTAACCCACAACAACACACCTGCTGCTAATTATCAAGTGATCCCTCAACCTGATTGTCTAGATCAGGACTGGAACTAAACTGCAACATGTTCATTTCTAAAGCAGCCTTAAAACGCTTCACACTGGAAACAAGAAGACATCCTTGCAGAACACCATGGTAAATATATGAGCAATTCCATGTAAATGTCAATATTGTCTTGAAAAATATTAACCTTTCACCAAAATAGCCAAACCTTTTCTAAGTTGTTTGTGTACTCAAAATGTCTGTCGACGTTTTCAAACAGTTATATTTTATTTATCAAAGTCACACAAGTGGCAATTTCACATCTGTCACATTCATAACAGAGCAATGTCACATACATAACGATGCAAACATATAAAATCAATCATTTCTGTTCTATGGAGAGCCAACTCTTATCCTTTTGATTAGCATCGTTTCTTTTGGGTTGTGTGGAATTTCTACAAAGTATATTGTACACTGTAAACTCGCTAACTTTCTTGGTCACATCAGTGACGCAGGTTTATTTTCCTCATTTAAAATCTGAAAAATGTTTACAGATTGATATTTCTCTGATCCCATAGCTCTGTGGTTGGCTGTTTCTAAAATATAAACAGATGGTTCAATATAATGTTAACATATGCTTTCTATGTGAATTTAAGTTTTGTGATTTCCCATGTCACATGCATAACGCTGGAGTTGCTCATAAGCATTGCTGTTAACAAGGTGATTTCTGTTAGAAAAGTGTTAAGCCTTGCTCTTGGGTCTCTGGGTCAATGTTGTGAAGTCTGAGTCCTGTTAGGATGGTGATTAATAGCAGGTCTGCTTTCTAAATGTCAGGTCTGAGCCCAGCGTGGCCCGGCTCTGATCGATGTTCTGCTCGGTGGTCATCTTTCAGAAAGCCGCTCTGACGCTGTGGGACTCTCTGTGTGACTCACCGTTTCTCCAGAGAAGGTGAGTGCTGGAGGCTTAAACACAAACCTGTTCAACATCTAACTTCTGGAGACCTGGGACGCTTTTATTAGGGTTCGACGTTTGAGGCTACAAGACAAGATATTTATTTTCACCCTTTTTTTATTATGTATTTAATATTGGATTTTAAATATATTAAAAATATTAAATTTAAGGTTAACTTAAAAAGTTCAAATTGATGACGATATTTTGCATTATTTGACAAAGATCTGAAGAGCATTTTACAACATGAGCATCTCCAACATCTGGAAATAATGCAGATTCTGACACATTCCTCCTTTATTTGTACCCGTTTAAGCAAATAAATGAATAAATATCAGTGCACTCGGGCTCGTCTGTAAATCTAACAGGACTGGAGTAAACAACATCTGGCTGATATTTACTTCTAATGAGAAATCTTTGCATGTAATACGACTGTTAGTTTTGTTTTGTTTTGTTTCTCACAGTGGATTGAGAAGGTGCCAAATCCCTCCTGGGATTTTGGAAAAAGTCAAGATATTAAGTCTTATTTTTTCCTATTATCTAAAAATTATAATTTGTTAATATGCATTATAAACTATTGAACTTTTTCCAATATTACCTAAGTGATAAATTTAACAGAGCAAGGACATTTTCACAGGGTTTCCTATCATATTTTTGGCAGGAATAAAAGCAGTTTTTATTTATTTCTGTATTTGTTTGTTTATTTTTTTAAATTGTATTTATTTTATTGTTATTTATCATTTTTTTATCTACTTTTATTTTGTTATTTTATTTTTAATCATTTTTATTTTGTTGTTTTGTTGTTGTGTAAATTTTTTTTCGTTTTTACTTTTATTTACTATGTAATTATTAATTTTTAAATTTAATTTTGTTTTGTTAATGTATTTTTATTTTAGTTTTTTTATTTATTTTGTTTATTTTTATATTGTTTTCTTCTTTTATTTATTCATTTAATCTTTGTTTTATTGTTTATTTTTTATTATTTTTATTTTTTTACTTAATTTTATTTTATATCATTTTTTATTTTATTTTTGTTTTGTTAATGTTATGTTTATTTAATTTTTTATTTATATTATTTTTTATTTTATTATTTCTTGTATTTGTTTTGTTATTTTATTTTCATTTTTCTTTTTGTTTAATTTATTATTTTTATTAAATATTTTTGTTATTTTATTCATTTTCTTTTTAGTTTATTATTATTATTATTATTATTTTATTTATCTTATTTTTTTTCTTTTTTTTCTTTATTTTTAAGGTCCTTTAAGCTGAATACTAGTATCTTGCTAAATAAATAAAATAGTATGTACCGTCATCATAGACATAATAAATTAATATGTAAATTAAACAAATTTAATTTGTTTACAAATGTGTTGGGAAAACAAATCTCTCTATTAAACAGCACTTTTAAAAAATATATACATTTGAAAAAAGTTTGAATATTACAGCATGGCCTTCATTTTGCCTTCAACTGTGTATGGAAAGCCCATATATGGAAATGCTCTGGGTGTGCTCTGTGCAAATTATTAGTTCCAGGCACACATGCATTCATTAAGAACCTAGCCACGTTTACAAGCAACCATGCAGTTTGTTAGCAGTGCTATTCAACCTATTCTTCGCGTACGAGAGGGCGCATCCATTTGAATCATTTTCGCTCGAGACTTACAGTCTCATTCACTTCCATTCTTTTGAAAATAAGGCAATCAGTTTCCAAACTTTTTTTTTTTTTTAGTAAACTATTTTAAGTGAACTGAAGTGCTTGGTGTTGCAAACTGGTATTTTCTTATTATGATTCTGCTTTGTCTTTATAATCATGCAAACACTTGTTTGTAGAGTAAGCAGTTTGGCTGTTTTCTGCCGTTTATTATTCCTATTTCTCCCATAGGCAGCTGAATTGGAAGTTCTAAAACAATCACAAAACGAGCGTTCAATATGGCCCAATTGGACTGACTCTTCACTCATTATGTCATTATTTTAACTATATTTATTGTGTTATTGATAGGATAGAGTGCAGAATATATTTACGTATTCATCAAAGGGCTCCTCTCAGGCACATGGACAGTGTCTGTAAACTCTGTGAAGCAGGCACCCCATAAAAATATTTAATCCCCAAAACTATGCCATTATCATCATTTGTCCTACATTTGTGCTGATGTGTGCCGCAAAAAAAATTAACTTTTGTGCAGGTTTGGGGTCTGATATTAAGCATTATTTCGTTGACCGTGTGACAATACTTTTCACCCCATGTTGCTCAAATCACTCCAAATCAGCAGAGTTAATTTGTGCTCGATGTGCGTTGGTTTGTGCCATTAGAACAATAAAATCTACTTTTCTACACTATCTATTTGTCTAGTGGAGAGGGAAGTCAAGAGTTCTCTCCTTAGACTGCTGCCCCTGCGACCCGGCCCCGGATAAGTGGATAAAAATGATATGAAGTTTTAATTATTTTTTTTTAATTACTAACATGCTCCGTTAAAAACATTGTAAAACTCTTTGTTGAGGTGCAGCTGATCACAGAGAGTTGGAACAGATCTTTTAAATCCCAGTCTCTTTGCAAATCCTGTTCTGTGGACATGTTTATAAGCATTACTATGGAGACATGTTAATGCGCGCATGTCAATCAATTCAGTGGGAGGGGTTTGGATCCTATTTTATTGTCAGAAAATTTTTAAAAGATTTATATCACACTATTATATCTACACATACTTTCTGTCCAAACAGCTTCCAAAAGTAGATTTTCCATGATTGGTGTTCTTTAACATCCATTACATGGCAACTTTTTAAAGGTTACCAAAAGTAATGAAATAAATTGCTAAACTACCAAATCTTGGTATCGAATTCAGAATTTTAGTGTAAATAGTCTCTTTTACAATACAAAAATGGTGTAAAAGTGTGCATAAGTATGTGTAATCTGGGTCGCACCCAATTTTATTTTAGGTGGATTTTATGTTATGATTCTTTAAGCAAGCAGATGAAGTAACTCTAACTTTAAAGATAATCATGATGCTGTAACAAAATGCTGTTAGCTGTAACGTCATTCAAAGCTGTTCAAAATCTGCATTAATGAACCACCTTCAGCACAGAATC
Source organism: Danio rerio (assembly GCF_052040795.2). Taxonomy (NCBI): domain Eukaryota; kingdom Metazoa; phylum Chordata; class Actinopteri; order Cypriniformes; family Danionidae; genus Danio; species Danio rerio. The sequence continues at coordinate 33,499,621 of NC_141044.1, forward strand.
AAAAGTATAGTAGCAATAAGCTCATACAAACAGCAATAACCAGTCAAGTCAAAGAGAGAAAGAGAGGTTAAAAAACATTTTGCAAATGAAGCATGCGGCCTCGTGTAAATAAACCTCTACATGCTGAGTGACTGGCAGGAAGTCATATATTTCAGTCTCGATAGTCGATACACACTGTGAGCTGACTTTCAGGCCTGCTGGGTAGTGAAGCACACTCTAGCAGATGAATGTTTTGCACTGCACCTAATAGACACTTCCACATCTCCACAAGGAGTTTCTCATAGCAGCAGGTGAAAGAACTGTATAATTAGACACCAGTCACAAACCAAAAAACACCAGCATAGCTTGTTAACAGATTCTGATTGGCTGTCAGTGTTTTAGCGTTTATCAGCTGGAAAAAAACGGTTGTTCTGAAAGTGATTCCAATGACTTTGTTTCTCTGTATTGTTGTCGTTATAGCTATGATCTGAAATTGTTTTACAAAATAATTTTTAGAGCTCTTTCTGGTTATATTAATAGTTAAACCCTTGGTGTTTTGAAAGAAATTGAGGTTTCTGCAGAGGAAGATGTGGGTGTTTAAGAATTTGGGGGTGTTTTTAAATGGTTTTTGATAAAAATAATCCTGTACCCAAATGTCATAATGACAAAAGCCGATTTGGTAACAATTGTGAAAAATTAGCCCTCTATTTTGGCCTCATCCACCGATTTGGTCACTTCCATTCACTCACGACTGTGGTCTGATATCTGATGTGGCATTAGTGGCATTTCAGAGAGACTATCGATTTTTCTTTGGCAGCATTTTACTCCTTCCAGCGAGATTCATTACAATGGAAGTCATTTCTTATTGAGAGGATCCCCTGACAGAATATGAATGGCTTTGATTTGCTTACCGTAGATTCCCGTATCTGAATCAGAACATTCCCAAGCACTGCACACATCCTCCTTCTCAACTCTCCTGTGGAAACCGGAGCAATTAAACACAGAAAAAGCTGTTACTTTCCAACACCTTTTTTAAAGAAGTATTAAAATGTGAAAGTGACATTTAACCATTGAGGTATTCATGAGTATGCTATTGCTATTGTAATGCTATTGTAGTTAGTAAAATGTTTGGCTGATAGTGTTGTAAATGTCATACTAGAAGTTGTCTGGTTTATTTTAGTTTTGGGGGGAAGGTTGACTTCTAAACCATCACAAACATTTATATCAAAGAAGTTTTTTGCTGACAGTTCTTGCCCTGTACTTTTAACAATTTTCTGAACCTAATGAATAAACGTGCAATTCATAGTGTTTCCACACAGGTGAGTGGGCTTGACAAACCACCTGTAGACACTCTTTTCCTCTCCATATACACCATACACTTTCTTATCAACACTAAATGTTTCTGCAAAAACATTGTGCAATTCTGAGTGTACTTCAGGTGAATGGGCTTGACAAACCACCTGTAGACACGCTCTTTTTCTTCTCCATATGCACCAGACACTTTCTTATTAACACCCCATGCTTGAAAATATGCAATTCTGAGTGCGATTCACACAGGTTGGTGGGTTTGACAAATGACCTGTAGAGACACTCTTTTCCTCTCCATATGGACCAGACACATTCTTATCAACACTCAATATTTCTGGGTAAACATAGTGCTATTCTGAGTGTACTCCAGAGGAATGGGCTTGACAAACCACCTGTAAACATGCTCTTTTCCTCTCCATATGCAGCAGACACTTTCCTATCAACACTCGATGTTTCTAGAAAATCATTGTGCAATTCTGAGTGTACTTTAGGTGAGTGGGCTTGACAAACCACCTGTAAACACACTCTTTTCTTTTTAATATGCACCACACACCTTCTCATCAACACTCAACATTTCTGGAAAAAAACATTTTGCAATTCTGAGTGTGCTTCACACAGGTTGGTGGGTTTGACAAACCACCTGAAAGACAGACTACTCCTCTCTGTATTCACGTAGAAAAAATGTAAACAAAACTTATGCTGCGTTTACACCAGACGCAGATGAAGGGTCAAGTGTGAGTGATTTACATATTAAGTAAATACAAAGACGCAGAAAAACATCCTGCGGTGTAATTCGCACGAATGAGGCAGTGTGAATGACATAATTCGCGATGTGGCGCAGTCTGAGGGCTTTGCGCATTTGATGGGAATTGCTTGAGTGGGAGGATCTGATTTTCATCTGACATTCGCACCGCATTAACCAATCATAAGCTTGCTCTTATAGGGGTGTGATTATGAAGTAGTGCCTGTTGTTGGTGTCCCGAGGGAAAATCCTCTGGCTGACACCAGACAACAACTCATCAAAACTGTGCTCAGTTCAGTCACAAGCACCACTGAAAGCCTCCATCATCCAGGTACAGTTTTTGGAGGAGTTAATGAACTAACAGAGCTGAGTGCACCTCTATAAGGATCTGGTGGACTCAGGCACGGCGCCGAATAAATATATGCTATTTTTCAGCCTTTCTAAAGCACATAAACACAGCTATTCTCTCAATAAAATCCATGTTAGCTATTTAGCAATGAAGCTAGCGTAACCGAGCAGAAAGAAGCCCTGCCCATGAAGCGAATCTGCATCTATTGTGAAGTTAATTTGATGTACGAATGAAGCAAATTTGACGCACAAATGAAGCAAGTAAACTCAAAATGTAAACATGTCTAGTTACATGCGAATAGTGAGATTTTATTTGTGCATGCTGAGTCTGGTGTGAACACAGCATTAGACTTGACATGGCATTTATATACTTCTACTTTTTAATGATTTGAAATGCTTCTTTTATACTCATTTGTTAGTCACTTTGGATAAAAGCGTCTGCTAACTGAATAAATGTAAACACGGTAACAAAAAGTGTGAAAAATTGTGAGTTGTCTAAATAATAATTTTGGGGTGAAAAACTAATTTTAGTTCTATATAAAATTATTGATCCTCACAAAGACTGATAGTAGACAACATGACTTTTAATACTGAACTGCATCTGATGTGATGGCAACATGCAAGAGAATAGACGGTCAAAACAACATAATTTCCTCTCTGGCTAGAAGTCTAATAAATGGAGCTAGTAAAAAGATTCCCAGTGAATGTTCCTGCAGCAGCTCATCAAATCTCTGCTCTGATGGAGAAAGACTCTACAGGACCAATGAGTCGCAAAGTCCGGCTATTATTCCATTACCAAGCCCTCATTTCAGCCCTGCTCCAATCACCTCCAACATCTCTAAAGCACTCTGATAGTGAAAGCGTAATGCAGTCATTCTGTGTGCTCGGTGTGGCATAGAGTAGAAGTGTTGCTTTTGATGAGGTGTTTAGATTGGGTGCAGACACTTTAAGAGATTCGATGCACATGACAAAGAAAGGCAAGCTTTAGATTGGCAGTTATTTATCATGATTTTAGCATTAAGTAGATATGAGCTTCCTTAACAGAGATAACTTACAACAAAAGAAAAGCTACTGTAAAAAAAATATATATATATATATATATATATATATATATAAATATATATTTTTTATTTTATAAATCCAGATTACCAATAAACACTGACAACATTTCATAGCAATTCATGAAAAAATTATCTGTGCACCTATAAATGATTTTATGTATTGTCTCAAATGAATAAAAATAAATACAGAAAATAAAAATATTTCCCCATTTGTGAGCCAACATAAATGGTATTACTATTATTATTATTATTATGAGAATTAAGATTTTTAAAATTATGTAAGGACAATTAAAGTTTACTTAGATTTTTGGCATAATAGATTGAGTGAGGTTATTAAATAGTTAAGGAATAGCATTTACATGGAATATATATGATACAATTAAGGTGGTTCATTCCGATGTGGTGACCTTTAAAACAGAAACTCGATGGAAAATGAATGAATGAATGAATACATTAAAGAAGTTAATTCAGCCAAACTACGGTGATAACTTACCTTTTACTCTTTTGTTTGGTATCCTTGAGCTGCATGTTGGAGCACGTTTGTCTCGTAGTCTCTTTGGAAGTCTTTGACGTGGTCATTTTCACACCCAGGGCCATAATTTGATATACACAACACAACACGCACGTAACCAGGAAAACGACGCACTTCAGGAACTGGAGTTTAGAAAAGAACCTGTTCACAGGAGTCATTTGGTTGTAGAATAGGCTACCCATGCGTTGTTCTATTGATTCACTTAAAAAGAACTTGCTGACAGAGGACTCATGTTCGTGAATCAGGGTAAATATGGCGCTGACTGTATGCTTCTGATTTATTGAAAAAGGGCCTGTTTACAGGAATTATTTGTTTGTTACTCAGGCTGGCGCTGTATTGGCAAAGAAAAAAAAATATGTTTACAAGAGTCAATTGATTATGAGGCAACGATAGTTGAACTAGGATTCCCTAAGAATAACCTGTTCATTTTGCGCGATTCAGGCTAGATTGGTTTGCATGTAGGCGATTTGATGTTGTTTTTTTTTTTATAAGAGGTAGATCAAATACAACTACATGCATATATATAGACATACAATACAAATAAATGAAAAAGTGCACAAATATATGTAGAGACAAACGCCAGCAACAAAAAAATAAAATAAAATAACATTACATCTTAAAGAGACACAAAGGAAGAATATAAGGATACAGTTTTGTTGCTTTTGGATTAAAAGTGTGCTGAATAGTTTCCAAATATTGGTTCAAGTCAATTTTAAACAGATCAAAAAAAAAATAATAATAAAAAAAGGTCAAGAGCCACTAATAAGTTATAACTTCTGTTTGCCAATAGACTTGGCTAATAGACCACATAAATTGATTATCTACACTTTTAACAAGTTTTCTTTAGAATATTCAAACAACCCAAAGAAAATACCTTTTAAAAGAAAAGTCACTCATAATATAAGATTGAATAACATCAACAGATCTGACCAGAATCTCTCTCTGTTGGAGGACTTCCAGAACAAACGAATACAGTCTTCCTCAGAAGAGTGACAAAAAGATCCGCATCAAGCAGTACCTGCAGTTAACCTCTCAGTTGTTCATCATAACACTTTTATCAACCTTTTTTTTTTTCACAATTAACAGCGAGAACAAACATAGAAGTGTTGTCTGGTCGACAAGCGACTTCAAATTGTTTAAAAGTATTTAAAAACGAAAAATGGGACGAATTTATCAACACCAATTTGAAAGTAAAACCTACTCTAACAGGCTATTGTAATTACACAACATTAAGTGCAGTGTGTGGGTGAAATGGGGGCAGCGTTTCGATGTGGTCATGTTATGTTGTGGTTCTGTGACTACTGGTGATGGTTTGATGGGTGCTGGTTCAAAGTTATGACAGATAAAGTAACTAGGTTAATTTAGATTTAAATAAATAAATTAAAATATTAATCTAATATTTTGGATGTTTTGGACTGCTTTTGGGCTGGAAAAAGTCAACTTTATCTGGCTACACTCTCCGCTGTAAGCTTTTGATTCAGCAAAAATCCAAAGAGTCATTTGTTTGTGAAATAAGGCTACATTGGTTGCGCTGTATGCTTTTAATTAACTGAAAATAACTTTTCAAGAATCATGTGTGTGTGAAATCAGTCTACTTCATTTATATGTTATAAGCTATATGTTTTTCATTCACTATTGTAACCCTGCCGGTCCTACTGGTATCGAAACGGCGACCATTCCGCATGAGAATCGGTTGCTTTACCAAGGAGGCTAAAAACCATGGCCTCTAGCATGTGTCGCTAGAGCATCTTTAGAGGTCAGAGGAGTGAGGTTTACATGCACAGAACTTACTAGCTGGCTTTTGCTACACGCACCCCCCTAAACCTTACTCCCATCCAGGTCACGGCACCAATGTAACCCCAACGCTCCTACGCCACCCAACCCGATTCGAGCTGGTATCGAACTGGCAACCTTCTGCATGGGAGTCAGTTGCTCTACCATGGAGGCTAAAGACCATGGCTCTGACCTGCACAGCACTTACTAGCTAGCCTCTGCTACACTAAGAAGAACCTGTTCACAAGAGCCATTCGTTTACAAATTGTGTTACTTTGGTTGCACTATTTTTTTATGCTAAAAATAACAGTTTCATAAGAGTAATTAGTTCTTAAAACAGACGTATCAATCCAAAATACAACACAGGTAGACAAAGTGTACATATATATATATTTAATTTAACTTAGAACATTTGAGAAGAAACATCAGATGCGAATAAGAAGTCTCTTTAGCTTCGAAATGGCAGCTCATTCTCTGGCGGTGTCTCTTTAGTCACGCTGAAGTCCTGTGCTGGAAGATACTGACAGAAACGGAGAGAAAAGCAGGAATCCCTGAGGCTGTTTCATCCATCTGGTTACTCAGGCGTTCACATTCTTCCCTTCTCCAAGTGTCCATGAGGAAAGCCTGGAGCAGAGCCGTTTTCTGCCAGAGTCAGAGAACAGCTGCTGCTGATGGCAGAGAGAAATCAAAAAACAAAACTTCTTTGCTGTTACATTCCTACTTTCAAACCAAATGGAAAGCTAATATTGCTGTGGAGAAACTAACATGTGCCTCTGCCAGAGACTGTAGTGGATTGGGCTTGCTTCTCGTCTTCCCATTCCAGACTTCTGGAATATTTATGACCACATGGACAGACCTCGGGGATCTCATTGGCTTCACAGTAAACAATGAACAGCATAAAAGTGAGATTGTTGATTTATTGAAGCTATTAAATGACTTTTAAATACAGCCAAGCAAAAGCTGCGCTGGTCAAATTCATTAGCTTTAATTTACAATATGTGCTCAAGTAGCATCTGGTATTACGATATGAAATCATTTTACTTACATCTTTAGCTTCATTTGAGATTTTCTGAATGACATGCATGTGGAAAGTGAACTGCTTTGAGTAATCTGGTTACTCACTATGGTTTGGATTAATTAAAAGCATTTTCATGAGAATCATTTGTGGAAAGTTATAATACATTTATTTATTATTATGTAGCAATATTTTTGTTCTCTCCAAAAAATAAAACTTGTTTTACTCAAAAGAATATTCCAAAATTTGAAATTGATACCTCAAAAAATAAGCTTACAGTAAAATTTAGTTTGGCTGCAGTACCAACCATGACCACCAGTTGACCATCTAGTTTCCATTGATCACCATACAAGGGCGCCCCCTATATTTAGAGAAAAATTAACCATATTTTTACATAATTTTGACAATATTTGTAGTTTTTTAAGCCATCACTCTTTTTACGCAACAAAAAAACGGTGGTGTTTTATACATATAAGATTATTTATATATATATATATATATATATATATATATATATATATATATATATATATATATATATATTAAAATTGGGCATAATTAATTTTTTAATCTAGATCAATCTCGAAAGTCATCTAGATTAAAATCGCTCATTTGAATTCTGCCGAATACATTCAGAATGTAAGCTACCCAAATAATAAGTCTTTGAGAACGGGTTTCTCAAGCAAGGTGGCACATTAGACCAAGGGCTCATCTCCTGTTTCCAAAATGCATCACAAACTGCTTGAGCAACTGTTCTACTATGATAATTGGTGATGAAAATAAATGATGTTCAATAAGATGTACTTGTGTTTACTGACTGTTTATTCAGTTAAACATGAATTTGGTACTGTTGGCTACATAAGATCGAAACAGCGATGGGGAAAAACAGACATGAAATTAAGACGTGTGGAGTATGCATATATTAGTGGCATTATTGAAGTAAACATTGCAAGTAAACTATCACCGTCATGAAGGACTTTTCAAAATTTTTTTCAACAAGATCCACATACAAGGCTGTCAGTAAAGGACTACACACACACACAAACACACAGAAAACACACACATCGCGAAATGCGGAAGTTTTTTTCTTTTCATTTGGCATGTGTTATTAAATCCCATAACGCTCTTACCGGTCCTAACTCCTTATTTTTGTCTAATATCCGTGTTTGTCACGGGGCATGAATGAAATATTCATGAGTTAAAGTGAAACTGCCAAACTACAGTTAAAGACATGTGTCCTGCTGATTTAATTCAGAAGGGCACTTTATTGTCAGACGGCTCACGGGTCAGGTATACATCCGGAAAATTCTGTGAAAAGGGGTGGGATTAAACAAGATGATTAGACATTTCTAAAAACCAAGCGATTGCTCCATTTTTTTCAATTTCTGTCCAGAGAGGTCTTGTTTCGATTTTCGATTGGTCTTATGCAGTCATGTGATTGTGATTTCGCAGGTCAGAGTTCACCAAGCTTGAACTTTGCAATGCAGTGAACAGCGAAACTTGTCAGTGGAATGGAAGTCTCTGGAGGCTATTTTTAAGTTTATTTTTTTAATTCCCAGATTCTGCTGGTTGCACTTTCTGAATTTTCATTGCTAATCTTGTGTTTTTTTTTTTTTTTTTTTCAATTTGAAATGTTCCCAACCAATGCAGAGTCCGGGAGATCAGAGTGAGTGCTCCAGCTTGGCTCCACCTTGATCCAGAAAAGCAAAGAGTTTTTAAAGCAGCATTTTAAAGAAGGGGTCTGAGCAGGACTAACTTTTTAGTCCCACTCCCGCAGGGTTTTACTCCCCATGCACACAGGGCGTCAGCGTCAACGCTTCCCATTCACTTTGAATGGGTGACATCAGGCGTTGCGGAACTGCATTGTGGATCCGTTGGCGCCACTTCAGAGGCGTTGCTTGCTGCAGAAGTTGGGACTAGCTCAACTTTTCAAGCGCCGACGGAAGCCTCAGCCAATCAGATCACTGTATGCAAATATACTAGCTAGACAGTGGCCTATTGCTGACTGAGTTTCATTGGCTGACGCTTCTAAGACAATCACTTCTGACACGCCTTCAGTCAAGCTTTGACCGTGTCAATGGGGCGTCATTCTGCACCCAACCGCTCCTGCTATATATTCAGCCATTCTTCAGCCCAATCAGAGATAACATAAAATTGTAGGTTGTGCAAGGATGTTGGCTAAATGTCAGTTTTGTTTACCCATTTGTGATGAGACATGAGTGCTGCCTTAAACTTGAGGTTCCAGTCTTGACTGCTAAAGGCTAAAACTTTGAGGTATTATATGATATGCTGTTCCGAAATAACGTTGGCATGCTATATTATTAGCCCGTCCGCTCCGGTTCAATTTACACTGACCGTTACCGTGTTCGGAAATTCATTTCTGCGCTGCAAGACATCTGGTCGGGGGAATGCAGACCTCTATTGTAATGCTTCATGTGATCATTTTGGGATTTGTAACCTTGTTTAACATTCATTATTCACTTTGCCAAGCAAGATAGAATTAAAACACACTTTTTTTTTTTTTATAACAGCATTTTTTTATATATATATATTCAAAGAATACATAGATAATTCCAAGACAATCATTTTTCTAATCGTCTGTAAAAGGCATAGTTTTAAATCATTTGAAATTTACTCCACATTCTGCTGTTAGTGCACCACATTCAGAAATCACACTGTAAAATGCACTCATTTCATATTCAAAGGCTTTAGTTAAACTCTCTTGATTTCTGCATTTTAGAATCAATGTAAACAGTTGCGGAATGTCAGCATCTTCTTCAATGTTTGCATAAAGACGTGGCTTTGGTAACCTGAATGGAATAGCACGGAGATCAATTCAGTCCAATGCAAAAAAGCATCCATTCAGAGTGCATTTATTTTTTGTTTATCCACTAATCCAATGGTTTTTGGGCATCAAGGCAGCTTTGAAAAGAGGTAAACAGCATTTGCATTGATCAGTGAAAGGCCAAGACATATGAACCTCAAACGTCATGTGGATAAAATCGTCAACAGAAAGGTCACATGACGCAATAATGTATGCATCTTCACTTTCCGGGGATTGCATTTATTATTATTATTATTATTATTATTATAGTTTTAAACTCTTAGAAACAAAAATGAAACGCTAGTCTTAGTATAAAAGATTTGGCAGTATAATTTGACAGGAAATGATTCTTCTATTACAGGGTCAGTTGCTGAACGCTTGTTTTAGGATGACTCTCTCTCTGTCTCTCTTTGGTGTTTCAGTCTCTGAATAGGATATTATTGGTATGTTTTGGAATAAAAGCGGTTTTGGTGTGGTCCCGTTCACCTAAAAGCACCATGGGAGATCAGGAAAAGTCAGCCTTTCCATTTGCTTCAGCGTCTGTCCTTTGAGAATGCAGGAAGGACTCCCATATAGCCAAACACTGCAAGAAAACACAAGTATATTAACCCTTTTACTGGCATCATAATCGACTGTTTGTCATAGGTTATCATTAAAACAAAAAATAATCTAATAAATTTGCTTATAGTGGTGTTGAATCGTATCACATATTTTACTGAATTTCATTTCAGTTTAATCTTCATGGCAAAAACTATTTCATTCAAACAGACACATTTAGATTTGATTCTTAAGATGAGATTCTTAGGGTGCTTTCACACCTACACTTTTGTTTCGGAACGTGTCTCGTTTGCCCAGTTAGCGCGGTTCGATTGGCATATGTGAACAGGGCAATCGCACTCTGTTCCGCGCCAAAGTAATCGCTCCGAGATCGCTTGAGTGAGGTGGTCTCGGCTCGATTGAAACGAACCCTGGAGCGGTTTGATTGCAGTGAGAAAGCGATCCGATCCGAGCGCGGTTATATGACAGTGTTTTATGGATATGTAATAGGCTTACGGCTACATGAAGAGAGAATTATGAGTAGGGCGGGAAGTTTCGCGAGTCTCCAGATGCCCGCAAACGAGTGATGATCTCCCGGTAATCTCGCGTCTCTCTCCCAGTCCTCAAATAGGCATCGTCGCGCACCCTTCTCACCCCTCCCCACCGTGTCTCTCCTCAGACACGTCACGCGCGCGCACCCTGTCAATCACCACCAAACCACCACCTCCTGACAGCTGAGCGGGACGCTGCAAAATAAACCCTGACACTCTGACTAATGTAAGGAGAGTTTACTCGCACGTGACTTGTTTTAGCTCTTTTGGTCCGATTAGAAACTTTGCAGTCTGAAAGCGAACCGCTCCAAGAGCAAAGAGCAACAATGTAACAATTGTAATCTCTGTTTCGGAACAACTGAATCGATTCACAGGTGTGAAAGCACCCTTAGAGTGGTGTCTTTAATACAATTTAACCAAAATAATCGGTCAATTTTGTTCCTTAAAGTCCCCATAACTAGACTTTTTTTTTTTTTGTAATGTGACGCAGTTCCTTGAGAATTTTTTTAATGAGATTTTTTTTCCGGCTGTGAGCAGACTGGATGTAGTAAAGTAGGCATTTTATTCATAAAGCTCACGAAATGGGTTTCCTGCTCACCATTTCTGCTTGTTGTCAAAACGAGTTGTTAGCCATGCTTAACACCTCAAAATCAGGTAATCTGAGAATTTTATTGAATAAAAAAGAAGTGCATTTTCAGATGTTAATTTTAGATTAAAAAGGCAAACAGGGCTGGAGTAGGACTACTTTTCAGCCCTGGAATGTCAAGCCTTAGACCGGCCCACCTCAGTTCACGGCTGACTATTAAAATAACGTCATTTCCAATTCAGTTTCTAATGGCACTCACGTCTTTTTCAAGGAAACAGCTGCTTTAGAACTTCAAATGTTTTCATAAATATGAGAACATTAAAGCGTGGCCAAATCTCCAACACTACTCTTTATAAAACATCAATGTCCTTTCCTGCATTATCTGAATATATATTCTGTGCAAAATTCTTTATAGATATCCAATCCTTTGTAACAGTGGTCACACAAAAACTAAATAAATATTAAATAAAATATTTACACCTACATGAGTAATTCAAACAGTATTATATGTCTTAACACTAAAAATGAAAAAAATTAGTAAATAAAATAAATTAGGTGAGATTCGAATCAGGGGGTCGGCGGCATCGTAACGCAATGGCTTAATCTTGTGTTCACTTTTTCTTATATTCCCTAAGGTGCTGCTGTTTGCGGCTGAATGATAGTTACATCATCATTAACCTGCAGGCTGCATTTTGGTCACAGGGCTGCAAGAAAATAAATAAAAAGAGCGGAACTGCTGCAAAAAAATGAATAAAAAGAGTGAGGCTATGGTCAAATAAATACATAAATGTAAAAAGTGCGACTGCTAAGAGTGCAAGCAGCTAGGGACGCTGGCCCACCGGGAATTCTCCTGGTCCTCCCGATTTGCCAATCCGGGCCTGAGGGCAAACATTTTTATTTCTTAACGACATGCACAGATGAATTGCTCAGCACAAAACTGACTTTTTATTTCATGGGGACTTTAAAGAAGAAAATAAAGGGTTAAAACAACGAGCCACAAAAATTTACTCAGTAATTTAGGCAAACAAAATCTTTACTGCTTTTAGAAATAATCATAACCGCATAAATACATAAAAAAAACTAAAATATTAACAGAATATTGAATTATTTTCAGTATAATTGCAAAATTCTAAATAAATTGCCATGTTGTATGATTACTACATGCTTTGACATGATATATAAATAAAATAAAAATAATAGTAGTTATCATTAAAAATTTGATAAATTATTTATAAATAATTATATTTAAAATAATATATAAACAATGATGCATGTTAAAAATAATAAATCACTTGTGTATTTTTTATGAAGCATATGTGGTATCTGCTCACACTATATGAACCCATAACTAACGTACTTTACACAACATGGCTGTAGCCGGCGCAATAGACCAATTACCATGTTTGTAAACATTTAGGATGCGCGCGCAGGGAGGTGGCAGAAAGCAACCGGGAGCGCCAGCATTTACAGCGAGGGAACGACATCAGATGCGGTGCAGAGTTTGTTGTTGTCTTAGAAATAAGATATATTAATTACATATTATATATATTATTTACGTAATGCTTACAGCATATTATAACAGCTCGACACCCAGTGATAAGCACAGTTATTCAGCAAAATTAACGTTAAAGTGAGCGGCGTTTATCTGACAGGTCCATTTGCGATAGCACCCTCCCAATGAATATTGGATAAGACCAAATGACCAAGCATCCAGCCCGAAATATACAATCTCAATGAAGCTCCGAGTGATTTTACAAGAGAGGAGTTAAAGGTCTACAAGTCTTTGGATGCCAACAATTTTGTTCTTTGAGGTCATGTGCAATAAATATTGCTCCATGATGACCAGATTCAAGAGCTAAACACCGAGATTCTGCCTAGCCAAAGACAAGGAAACAAGACGGAGCTAACGTTATTCAAGGCCTGGGTAATTAATCACCAACACGCAAAACAACTGCATTCTGACAGTGAACTTCACCTGTACGGGAGGGTATGTGAACCTACACATAGAGGTAAAGTTGGTTTTATATTCGCACATTCAGACTTTCTGCTTAATAATATAACTTCATAAAAATATTACTTGCAATCTCTAAATAGCGAAATCATATTGGCAGCAGTCAATGACTATCAAAGTACAACATAGTTCACAATCAAATAAACAGTGTTAATCTTGTTTTCAAGTCACACTTGTAGGTTATTTCAGACCGAATATTCAAAGTGCCGTGGTAAACAATATAGGTAGTGTGTCAAACATTGTCACTGAATGAATGTGTGAATATAAAACCAAGTTTACCTTAATAAAAGTAACTTTCACGTTTCATTCTTAGCATTCAGCGTCAGCAGTGTAATTAACCATATGTAACTGTTTTTGCTGAAATCATTTCTGCAATCAAAAACGAGTGATGTGTATGATTCAGCATAGCGTGAACTGACCTGATATGACATGAGAACTGCAGAGTCCAGCATTTCTAATTAGCTCCTCACTTCATTCAGCTCCCATTTAGCCAAAGACGTCTGCAGTCGGTATTAAAGCAGTGTGTGGTGTATGGTAAAAGTTAAGTTTTCCATTTTTGGACTCAAATTCGGCATCCTACCGCAAAACATCTTTCCCATTGTAGCCTGTCTGTTTTTTGCAACTGGGGACCCGTGTGACGTCATGTGTGACGTAGGTTGGTAATTGGTCTATAATATTATGCAGCACCTGAAAATAGTCTCTACCTAGGTAACAGTGCTGTGTAATATCATTGTGCCTGCTAATGCCATGGTACGGCAGCAAACATTTTTGATTATTATGCCAAAATGAAAGTATACCTTAGTTCCTAGCGGTTTAAAAACATAGCAACCTTTCATTTTCTGTCAGTCTTTGTAAACAATGTTTTAGATTTTTTTTTTTTTTTGTGCAAGATGCTAATGGTCTAATCTGATTAAATGATTTATGCTAAGCTAAGCTAAAAGTGCTCAGACCTGAAGATCGGCTGAATGGATAAAAAAAAAAAAAAAATAAAAATGGTAAAACTCAATCTTTTAACTCTGAGACTTTTATTTGTAAAATATTTTCTAAATTTGCTTATATATTCTCCAAATCCCAAGGTTTTTATATTTGTCATTTGGTTTCAAAGGACTTTTTGAAAGGAATAACTATTTTTTTTATTTATGATTATGATCAACTCCTATGTAATTCATGCTGAATCACCAAAGAGTGTGACAGTGTGTGTTTGTGAATGTAAATATGTATGTGATTTGACTGATTATTTCAGACAGAATGACATTTAAATAAATAAATGTTAAATATAGACTTACTTGAATATGTGTTTAGCACAGAAAACTGAACATAGATTGGATATAATTTATAAAAACGTTGACTCTAGCATGGAAAAAATAACAAAAAATAATACTGAAACTTACTTTATCCAATCTATGTTCAGTGTTTTTGTGCTAAATACATATTCAAATAAGTCTATATTTAACATAACGTAAAAAACAAAAAATGTTTAGCAATCCTAATGAAATCAGCTGTGAAAGTATGCTGATCACAGTGTCTTGCCTTAATCAATGCAGGACTGAGGAGTGATGTGATCTGTTAAGCTCTTGTGACGGGCCGTGTCTGAGGCCGCGGGATAGCTAGATTCATCTCAGCAGCAAAGAGCATAGCTTAAGAAAGCAGCTGATGTCTGTGTCACTCCTGATATTGAGATATTGATTCAACTGCAGCTGGTTAAAAGGCCACTCAGGACTTCAGTGCAAGTTCACCTTCATTCATCTGCTGCTCAAAAGTTATGCTATAGTCTAAATACAGCCGACATAAAGACACATTCAATTTCCCACTGTACAGTTTGCAGAAGTGTGAATTTAGGAATTATGAATATTTGCTACTGCCAATAATCTTGCTACCAGTATAAATTTACTACTACTACTACTACTAATAATAATAATAATGATAAAAATAGTACTACTACAAATACTACAACAAATACTACAACTACTACTAATTAGAGCTGCACAATTTATTGAAAAAAGATCAAGATTCCCTAGACGGCCGCACAAGTCTTCACATTGTTTTACATACGTTGCTCAGCGACATGGAAACCTCCAAATGGTGTTAAATGAGTCACATACTGTAATTTATAAGGTATAATTTACCCAAAAATGTCATTTCTGTCTTCATGTAATGATTTTTTTTCCAGCCACGAAATCACACATGACGTAAGGTGCTGACCGTGAGCAGAGAGGGCGCACGCCCAACTTAATAAATGTGCACACCCACCCACCCTCTCAGCCACCGTGTACTTTAGCGCACAGAATCAGCATAGGCTGTGAATAACAAGTAATAAAGTTGTAAATAACATTTAGTTTGTGACAGAATGATCTACTACTACTAATAATAAAAATACTACTACAAACACCACTACTACTACTGCAAATACTACTTCTACTATTAAACATACTATTACTAATAAAAATACTACTACTTCTACAAATACTACTACTACCATTACTAATACTAAAGATACCACTCCAGTAATAAAAAATACTACTACTACTACTACAAATACTATTACTACCACTACTAATACTAAAAATACCACTAATAAAAAACACTATTACTACTACTACTACTACTACTACTACTACTACTACTACTACAAATACTTTTACTACCACTACCAAATACTAAAAATACTACTAATGATAATAAGAAAATACTAAATACTAAAAATAATACTACTGCAAATACTACAAATAATAATAAAGATACTACTACTACAAATACTAATAATAATAAAAATACTATTACTAATAAAATAACCACTACTTCTACAAACACTAATACTAAAAATACCACTACTGCAAATGCTACAAATACTAATAAAATACTACTACTACTACTACAAATACTACTAGTACCACTACTAATACTAAAATACTACTACTGTAAATAGAAAATAGAAAATACTACCACTACTACTACTATTACTACCGATACTAAAAATACTACTAATGCAAATTCAACAAATATTAATACAAATACTACTACTAATAATAAAATACTATTACTAACCCTACTACTAAAAATACTAATACTACTACTAATAATAAAAAATACCATTACTAATACTACTACTAAAAATTCAATTACTACCACTAATAATAAAAATACTACTAAAATACTACTACTAATTCTAATAAAAACTTCTGATAATAATAATAATAATAATAATAATAATAATAATAATAAAAATAAAATACTACTACTATTAATAAAAATACTACTACAACTACTACTACTACAAATACTATTACTACCACTACTAATAATAATAAAAATACTATTACTACTACAACTACAATACTACTACTGTATTGCATTATAATACTTTTTATAAATATGACTCTAATTATGCAAATTCACATAATGAAATATAATAAAATAATGAATAAATTTTTTTAATTACTTTGTTGTTAATGATATATAAATGACACTTTTTAATTGGAATTTATTTAATAAATGTATAAAATAATAATAAAATATTTAATTTGATATTAATATATATTGAATATATTGAATGCAATATGAGAATACTAATGGTAATTATATTACCAGCAGACACCAATCAGCAATAAAATAATATTATATAAATATATATTTTAATTTTATTACTTATGTATTGTTAGTCCATTAATGATTATAATTCATACAAAAATGATACATAAAATGACACATTTTATACAATTATTAAAACGTCCATAATTTGAATGCAACAATTATATTACCAGCAGACACCAATCATCAATAAAATATTATAACTATACATTTTTATATTAATATTACTTACAGTATTTATTGTTTGTCCATTAATTGTTATAAATCATACAATAATGAAACAAAATAAAGATTTTTTAACAGATTATATTCAATTAAATATGTATATATATAGACATATATACACTATTAGTTATTTTGTTTACCCTTTTAAGTACAACATGGCAAAATATTCAGTAATCTGAAAATCAAATGATCACATTCAGAAGTGGAAAAATGCTGTTTTCTGAAAGCAGACGATGAATTGTGGTCAATTTTCCCAATTGTTGTGAGGAAATTGCTTCAGCTTTTTCCACCGCAAATGTGAATGTTCAAGAATAAAGCGAGCACAAATAAGAAAACCTTTCAAGAACATGTTCTCCAAGCCTCACAAATCAATGACAAAAGCTTTATTTACAATGCAGTTCAAACTAAAGACTATAATAAAAGCATAAAGGCACAACAAAACCCTCCATGACCATGAAAGAGAGAAACACAGAACATGTCGATGCTTATATCAGGTTTGGTCAGCCTTTCTGATGACCGCTGGGATACAGTGACGGGCATTATCTTTGATGGCAGTTTATCATGCAGCCATGCATTAATATTATCATACTGTACATCCACAAAGACACACCTGGGAAATAACCCTGCACATCAGAAGCCAAACAAGAGGAGATGTGCATCTTAAACATCAGTTTAGCTCTGACTCTAATAATAGGAAAACTGTTTCAGCATGTCTGCTTCTGAAATCCGCGCACTGGGTGAATTATATGTACATTTAATGACGGCTTCCCCGGCTTTGCTATTATTTTAGCTACAGCCTTGTTGCTATGGAGTCTCCATGGCGATTCTCTGAAGATGCCATGTTGCAGTGCATGGATGCTGTTTTTTTATTATTGAATGGGATGCTAATGTTAAGCACCCACCTACAGTTGTGTACAGAGGAACATTGTTTGTATTTGAGAGTCTGCATTGTAAAAGCTTAATGGTGTGTGTGTGTGTGTGTGTGTGTGTGTGCGAGGGGGTTAAAAACCAGTTGTGAAGCTGGATTATAATTTATATTGTATAGTAGTGTTTAAAACTGAGGCTATAGTTATTATAGATTTTATTTAAACATATGCATATAATAATACATTATTATTTGATGCTATAACTAATAGTAATGATTAAGGAATGTGCCATGTGAACTGAGGCGTTTACAGTGATCTGTCAATTACAGAAAGCCTTAAAAATGCTATTACTGTTAGTTTTGACGCAATACAATAACGACATTGCTGTGATACCCATCAAAAATATCATAATACTAATACTGAATTGATACTATGATTTAAACCTAAAATGCCACAATAGTGACTGAATAAGGGGGTGTGATCACACCAAATATGTAATTCATTTCTGAAAAATGAGGGGCATTGCATTTTTGTTGACTATAAAAAGATATGTGCGCTGCACATTTATTGTTGCTAGGCAACCACTGCATCAACAGTCTTTGTGCTGGAGCGCATGACATCGGGTGCTTTTTCCACACAGAGTTGACTCTTTTCAAGTGAAGTCAGGCAAAAACAAAATAACTTGCTAAACAGAAAGTAAAACACTGGCTGCAATGTTTGGGGACTAACAGTATGTATTGTAAGTTATGTAATGGTAGAGTATGAATGGGGCCTGACAGATGACCTAACACTTTATAAAAACAAATATAAAAGCGCTTAACTGACATTCATAATTTAACAATTTATATATGCATTTAAATAAACTTTGTGCATATAAATAAATAAATAAATAAATCACACTTGTTTAGCTGAAATGCAAGGTAATGAAGAATAGCGAAAGTTTTTAAAGGTTATACTACTACGACAGTATAACAGATATTATTATACTGTTATACCTTTTGCTACAGCAGGGTTTCTGCAGATATCATAATGTCAAACTTAAGACTTTTTAAGATCATTAAGTATTAAATTTAAGACCTATAGCACAATATCAGAAACACGCATCCACATCAAGAGAAAATGCAAATCACAATATTAGTGGGAAAATAAATGTATTGAAATTGAACAGCACTAAAGACAGGTTAGATGAATCATTGAACAACAGAAAAAAAAAAAAAACATCTTAGGGCTGATTTATACTTTCACCTGGCACCGCATCACGCACCTCACGAAACGGATGAGGCTTTTATACTTGAAGCGTTCACCATTGAGATATTCTTTTAAATGACACTGGGAGGTCAAAAGAAACAGACAGTAAAATCAGACGAATAAACAGAGGTAAAAAGTTTCCGGAACTATGTCATACGATTAATATCATTGAAGATTTTTAAAATAAGTATTGTTTTTATTATTTTAATAATTTATCATAATGATTTTAAAGATTTTTATAACCATTCAAGATTTTATTTTTTTTATATCACTGCCGGTTCTATCTTTAAAAGTTAAATATTAATGACAACAGAACTTGGGTTGCTCTACAATTATATTTTTTATTATGGCAAGAATAAAAAATGAAAAAGTAGACTTACTAAAAAATACTGACGTTTTTTATTTTATTTTGCCCATTCAACAATTGACACATTACTGTCTGGCTAGTTTCTGTCCTCTACTTCTAAGCTAAAAAGGCAATAATGGTCCAACATTCCTGATTATTATCATCAATATAGCCTAGAAATTGTAAGCTGATAGGTTCATATATTCATATCCAGTTATCAAAGACATAATCGTTTACTTAATTTTAGTTTTTAACTATTAAATTGTTTTAAATTAAAAATTGTAAAATATACATCAGTGTTAAACTTATGAATGGTGGAAAAACAGATTCTGTAATAATAAAACCACCTGGGTCTCCACTTTTGCATGGCCTCTTTTTTGTTTTAACAAACTTATCCCTCAGGTTTTTCCAAACTTTCCCCTTTTTCCACGGCTGTTGCAATTTCTAGCCAAGAATTATTGGTCATCTGGTTCTCCCTATGATCAGGCATGGACGGATCATAAGATGTCTGTACAGTCATACCCGTTTAGACTAAATCTCTTCAAAGTGTTTCATATTTAACTCAAATCGAACGTGGAGCCGAGTGAACGGTTCACTCGAGTCTCAAATTTCATGAGCTCCACCAGCCAAAATCATGCCGTGCGCACCCAAAGCGAACCTCCACAAACACAGTGATGTCACATTCACCGCGCGTACTGAGTTCAATAACAGAAAGCTAATTGGCTATTGCATATTGCGTATTGTTGGTCTCTTTGTAGTTGTAATACCGCAAATTACATTTGGACTAGCAAAATAAAGAACTACAACACCATAAAAACCAAGAAAAATAATTTAAATGAGCATTAGATGTAGCGTTACATAGACATCAGAAAAATAAGACCTGTGCAAAAATATTTAAGAACTAGAACAACGAATTTAAGACTTCGATTTTTACATTTTAGAGTTTTTAAGACCCCGCAGAAACCCTGTATAGTATTTAATCCTGAAAAAATACACTGATTCAGTGAGTGATCATTCCTAAACTAATAAGCTCTAAATCCCCAAAATCTGTAAATGAAATTTACACAAATTCATGCATGTGAGAAACAGGTCAAACCGCAGCAATCATGTAGTTTTGTTTTTGTTTCTTGTCTTTTAGTTCCACTTTCATTTTAGTTTTAGAAGTAGTAATGGTGCCTAAATGACTTCACCAAGTCAATATTTATGTGTTTATAGAATTTAAGTACATCACTAAATGTATCATAAAAGTTTAAGATTAAAGCTTTGTTTGTCATATCACTGCAGTATTCATGGAGAATGAAATGAGCTATAAATGTGCCGGATTTAGAAGTGTATTTTCATTACCCTCACTAAATATCTAAGGCTTTTTATGATTTAGCAGCATGGACTGGATTTATTCAGAGAGAAAGTATTGATTCAATAAATTTGTACAGTTTATGGCATAGAATGTTTAGAAAAAAATCCAAAATTTTATGTGAGGCCATGTAGATCAATGTGGAAAAAATCTGTAGAAATCTTTTCAACATTTTCATTCAGAAATTGATTTAAAAGATTTAAGGTAAATAGTACAAAAATCTTGGAGGATATGAAAAGTTTCCTTAGAGGAAAATTACTAAACTAAACAAAAAAATATAAAATAAGAAAATTACTTACAGTAAATCATTAAACTGAAATAAAATAACCCATAGGACATGCTTAGAAAATTACTGGAAACAATTAAATAAAATAACCCATAGTAAATGCTTCGAAAATTACTGTAAAAGAAATTTAATTAAATAACCCATAGGACATGCTTAGAAAATTACTGGAAAAAAATCAATAAAATAACCTATAGGAAATGCTTAGAAAATTACTGGAAATTTTTTTTACAAAATAACCTATAGGACATGCTTAGAAAATTACTGGAAAAAATTTTATAAAATAACCCATAGGACATGCTAAGAAAATTATTTGACAAAATAAAATAAATTTATATAAAATATCCCTTAGGACATGCTTAGAAAATTACTGGAAAAATAAATGTAAATAAAATAAAATAACTAATAGGAAATGTAAAATAACTGCTAGAACACGCTTGGAATATTACTTGACCCATTGAAATTAAATAAAATAAAATAGAATAAAAATAACCCATTGGACATGCTTGGAAATTTAATTGAATCAGACAAAAAAATACATATAAAATAAAATAACTCATAGGACATGCTTTGAAAATTACTTTAATCGAAAAAAAAAAGTAAAGAAAAGAAATAAAATAAAATAAAGAAAATAACTCAGGACATGCTTGGAAATTTATTTGAATCCAAATAAATTAAAATAAAATAAAAGTTCTCCCGGTGTTCGCATGGGTTTCCTCCGGGTGCACCGGTTTCTCCCCCAAGTTCAAAGACATGCGCTTTGGGTGAATTGAATAAACTAAATTGGCTGTAATGTTTGTGTGTGTGTGTGTGTGTGTGTGTGTGTGTGTGTGTGTGTGTGTGTGTGTGGAGGCAAGAGTGTATTTTCCAGTACTGGGTTGCGACTGGAAGGTCATCTTCAACATATGCTGGATAATTTGGCGGTTCATTCCGCTGTGGCGACCCCAGATTAATAAAGGGACTAAGCCGAAAAGAAAATGAATGAATAAATAAATAAAAATAAAAAACTCCTAAGACATGCTTGGAACATTACTTGAATCAGACCAAAAAAATGTTATAATAAAATAACTCCTTGGACACAGGCATCAAAGCCAGTTCCTTTAGGGCCAAAGCTCTGCACAGTTTAGTTCCAACCCTAATTAAACACACCTGATCAAACTAACTGAGTGCTTTAGGCTTGTTTGATACCTACAGATAGGTGTGTTGAAGAATGGCTGAAAGTAAACTCTGCAGGGCTTCGGCCCTCCAGGAATAGACTTTGACACCCCTGTCCTAGGACATGCTTGGAAAATTAGTGGAATTAATAAAATAAAATAAATACAATAAAATAAAATAACCCCTATAAGACATGCTTAGATAATTACATGAAGCATTAAAATAAAAATCACTCAGAACATTCTTGGAAAAATACTTAAATCACACAAAAAAAAGTAATAAAAATAAATTAAAAAAAAAACTCTTATGCATTCCTTTTTGTCTTTAATCATATTGTGGTGAATGCTATTTATTAGTCTTGTTTTTCTTGTTTTGCAAACTCTCATTTTGATTAAAGTCCTGTTTTGTTTATCTTTTTTAATTGTTACGTTTCTGTATAGTCTAAATTACTTTAAATAAGTAGTTTGACTCGGACTCAGGCTTCTTCAACAATGTCAGTTCTCGTGCAGCACAGCTTATTTTTGCTTCTATTTCCACCTGAACACACCCTGTGGACATCTCGACCTCTCTAGAGACGAGAGCAGAGCGCCTGTCATATTCATTTGGCAATAAACTCATTCATCTGTTTCTGTCCGACAGAAGGTTAGTCTCTGAGGGCACAGCATGTATCAAGAGAGCACAGTATTTCCAAAACTTTGACAATGCTACTTTTCCTCTCCATTTTATGACACGCTTTTGCGAAACACTTTCAATTTTGAAGTGGCGATTTATTGTTTAGGACTCAAAAGCAAAGGAGCTTAAAAAAAGGAAAAAGAAGATAAATTAAGCAGAGCACTGGCTTAAACGCGTTCAATCTAGCAAGCAATGTCAACATTTATAGACTTGGAGTGCAATTACTTGTCAGCCGGGATAAAAATGAGATGCTACCACCCTCTGCTGGCACACATCCAGATGGCTGAGCGAATGAATGTGGGCAGATGGCCACACGCTTCCCTCTCCAATCCGTCCAAGTCTTCAACGGGATCCATTTTTACCACCTTTTAGCTTTGATGGTGTATCTCTGGGTTCTGAAATCTGCTCATTTACAACATTATTTTAAACGTGATCAAGTTTAAAATAGCAACAACAGATCAACTAGCTATATTAATCCTGCTGTAAAAACTGATTAGAAACCTCACAGAAGTTTTAAAGTATTCCACTACAAATAGCATTGAAAACATTATCAAACCATCGAATTATGACCATTAAAAGCAGTACATTTTTAATTATTTCTAGTGTAATTTGGGACACAATTGGTGGTTCATTCTGCTGTGGTGACTCCTGACAAATCAGGGACTAAGCATTGTATCTTGGGACACATTCCATTGGAGATTCAGGGATGATTTCATTCTGAAAAATCCACTCAGATTTTTTTTAACATGCCACCAATACAAGGCTAAAAATGATCATTAGAGACCCAGAGGACTATTACAGTTTATATTTAAAACCAATATAATTTCCACTCTAACCATTGCAAATACTACAATGGTTTCTATTCTTTTGTTTTGTTTTTTGAAGTGAAGTTCATTTAAAAGAAGCCAACAAGTAATTTAAACAACACAACGACGTAACTCGCAGCTAAACTATCATAGTACGATGTATCCTTTGGGAAAAGAACGATGTAGTGACGAGTGTTTCTCAAAAAGCATAGTTTCTCTGATCCATCACTTGAACCACGTTAGTCATGACGTAAAACACCCATGATGAAGCTCTAAACTGGGTGGAGTAACTACTTCTTTAGAGAAGAACCCATAACTTCTTTGTGCAAATTATATTTTTTTACACGCACATAAAATGAAATCCAATATTACATTTGGTAAAAACATGCACTCGCTTTCTATAATAACTAAAATATATGTAAATGGCACATAGAGTTTGCTTTACTAATATTATTGAGAAATTGTTCATATTCTATTCTAAAACATACCACTTACAAAAGCTAACACATATTCTAATATCATATAAATCATATAAATAAATGGTGAGGGTATTTATTATAAAATGAAATGTAATATTTATTATTTATTAGTAATGAAAAAAATCTGACTTTAATATTAATGATGATGAAGATACAAGAATGATAATTTATTATTATTATTAAGTAGATATATATATATTTTTTTATTTTTTTTTATTTTTTTAAGTCTACTTTTACAATTTAACACATGTAAACCACAGAAAGTTCAAACCGGCAGGCCCATGTCATATAGAGATACTTAATAAATAATCTACTATAAATTAAAGAATTAACGTATGCTTTTTGTTTTCAAAAGCTTTGGAGATGTAACATAAATTCCCCTTTTAAACAATAGGTCACCTATAACATTTCGTTCAAAATAACATCAATGTTTTCAAAGTGCACTGCGAAGGGAGCACAATTGTAAACATGAAGATCGCTAAAACTGAACTGTAAAAATAGTTTAAGGCAAATTACACCCAAGAGGGATGAGCTTAATGCTTTTTTATTTTTAATCATTCCAACTTTGATTGTTAGAATGTTCTAAATGAATAAGGCATAGGGGGGATAAGTGGGAATAGAACACAGCCAGGAACTATGTTTCAAACTACAGCTCCAGAGGTGTAGTTGCGAGTGCTCAAGTTTGCGACGCAGTTTGAGAATGTTTGTTGGAGCGACGGATTTCGGAAACGGCAAATCAACAAACTATGTTTGTAACGACGGAACTTGCGTTTTTTAGTTGGTTAACGATGGTTTAGTGAAACACACCAGATAAAGTTTATTGACATAGTTTATTGACTTAAAAAGCCCTAACAAGGATTAGATGAAACGCTGGAGGTGTAGTGTAGTTTCAGGTTTAAAAGCTTTTGAAATTGTGATGGAATTTAAAAGCTCAAAGTTTGGTGACACATTCACTCAGATAACATATTCTGGGTTGTTCCTATGGTGTTTTCTATTATTTTTAAAGTGTTGTGGGTAGGTTCTAAAGTTGGATTTAATGTATTAGCTTGTATTAGCATGCTGCTAACATACTTCAAGGTGGTTTTAAATCATTGCTTGAATGTTTTAGTTAACTGATAGCAGGTGTTCTGTTGTTAGCATGTTTCTAGGTGTTTGAACACATTGCTAGCATGGTTTAGAATGTAGTTTGCATGTTGGTTTTTAACCTAAAATGTTGCTAACTATTTCTAGGTTGTTGCTTGGATGTTTTATTATGTTGACTTAACATGTTGTTAACATTTCTGTAGTTGATTATACCACACTGCAAGCATGTTTTATCGTGCTGCAAAATTTCTATATTGTGTTTTAGTCTTAGCACCTTGCTACTTGATTTTACATAGTTGTAGCACAATGCTAAAACGATTTGGTTAACATTTCTGTATTTGACTTTACCACACTTCTCGCATGTTTTAGCATACTGCTAACATTTCTATATTGTATTTTAGCTTGCCTTAGGACCTTGCTACTAGTTTCTACCTTGTTGTTGTTGTTGTACATTGCTAAAATGGTTAAGCTGACATTTCTGTAGTTCATTTTACCACATTGCTTGCATGTTTTCACGTACTTATAACATTTGTAAATTGTTTTAGTTTGTCTTAGCACATTGCTACTCATTTCTACATTGTTGTAACACACTGTTAAAATGGTTTAACTAACATTCCTGTACTTGATTTACCACATTGTTCATATGTTTTAGCATACTGCTAACATTTCTAACCTGTGTTTTAGCTTTGACTTAGCACATTGCTACACGTTTCTACATTGTTGTAGCACATTGCTAAAATGATTTAGATAACACTTCTGTAGTTGATTTCACCACATTGCTCGCATGTTTTAGCATACTGGTAACTTTTCTAACCTGTGTTTTAGGTTGTGTTAGCACCTTGCTACTCGATTCTACATTGTTGTAGCACATTGCTAAAATAGTTTAGCATATTTGTAGCAGGTTTTGTCATGTAGTTAGCTGTTTGAAGGATTTATTTTTCTAAGCAAATAGCTTATTAACATGTTAATCTCCTTTTACACAACAATAAATAACAAGCAAGCAGCTTACCTTTTCATAGTAGCTGACATTCCTCTCCGCTGTGTCAACAAAGGCTGATCGCAGGTCAGTTCTCATGACCTTGTTCCAGCGGGTCCAGTCACTCTTGAGTGCATTATTTGCCCACTCCAGCCGGTCCTCCAACTTTTCCAGGTCATCTTTCATCTGAACACACAAGCATTGGTTGCTTAGCATGATCTAGTTAGCATCTACTAGTTTAGCATCTTACTCTATTGAAGTCCATTCAAAAGTAGCAAAGTATTAAGACCGATTCTAAACAATTCTAACAACAAACCAAAGGTATGTAATATATATTATAATATATAGTGGAAATGAATATGTTGCTTTGCATTTGGCATCTATTGGTAAGAAACTGGTGTAATTGTGTCTAGTGGTAAACAAACCTAAACACTCTTAAACTGTATAGGATTTCCTGAAGACAGACTAGTTGATTAATCCCTCACAAAAAACATTTTGAAAATGTGTAGTTTTGCGCATCCCTAATCCTGAACTGTGACTCAAGAGATGACAAGTCATGTAGCTCTGAATAGACAAGATGAAAGATGGCAATATTATCAGAGTAGCTCTTCCTCTGTCAGACTGCTGACGTACAGAAATTTTAGAGTGTTGTAAAACTTTCATTACCGAGGACTCCTGTAAAAAGCTGCTGAGCGTGCAGAAATACATTCACTGTGCTGGTATCAACTAGACTGGTCACTGTAATTAAGTAAATTCATTTCTTGGCTCACTGCAAGTTGTCTCAAAAGTTTAACCGAGTTGTTTGAACAATGATGTTAAGCATATCTGACGGATCTGAATTTTTTAAACCAGACTATCATACAGCTATTCATTTTACATTTGCTCTGCTACCAAACCTGGTGGTGCCTATACTATATGTTTGTTTTTGAAAAAAAAAGAATATAAAATCATTCATCTATGAACTTTGTATCAGAGGTTTTATAAATATATTAACAGTAGTGCCAGCCGACAATGCAGCTTGTTTAGGTGTTTGAACACATTGGTAACATGGTTAAGAATGTCATTTGCATGTTGGATTTTAACATGTTGCTAACAAATTTGTAGGTTGTTTTTTGTATGTTTTATTATGTTGACTTAACATGTTGCTAACATTTTTGTAGTTTTGAGTTCAACTGTGTGTGTGTGTGTATATATATATGTATGTATATATATGTATGTATATATATATATATATATATATATATATATATATATATATATATATATATATATATATATATATATATCTCACACTCGTAGCATTGTGATATGACTGTATATCAGCAATGGTGGGAGGCCTTAGCGTGCTACCAGTGCTCATATGCTCATATACAGCCATATCGCACTGCTACGAGTGTGATATTGCATTTATACAACAGTTCAACAGCACAATGTGTATATAAATAAGAAAACCAAACACTGAGCGTCTAAAAACCCTTTTTTATTAGGAACTACTTTCTTCCACCATTCATTACATCTGCAGCTGACGTCAAAACTGCAGAAGCCGTTACTAATTCACCAACGTTACATTAGAATTAGTGTTTGACTCTGTGTCTAAAGTGATGACAAAGTAGCTGATTTTGTTCACACTTTAAGGTTATAAGGCTAATTGTGACAGGAAATGCCATCCATCTACAGAGATATCTTCTTAGTGTTACAGTCCACAGTATTTCTCTGTTGCAATCGGGATATTACAATAAAAAAACCTAAAAAAAGGAACGCAATCAATATCAGACTGCTGTTGTGTTTGCGACAAGGAAAAACGCTAAACACATGCAGACTTTGCTTATTTCAATCTGTCAACACAACACATATTCCTGATATGCGAGCAAATCTGTATAAATCCAGCACTACAACATACAAAAGAGAGAGATCATCTAACCTCCTAACATGTCTCTGAAAATTCGAGAGACCTGGAGGAGGGTGTGTTCGGTGGTGAATAACACTGTTGAGAACTGGGATAGGATGCAGCAGGCTTTGGGTGGCCGCTTCAATCGGGTACTGTACCAAAGTTTGCAACACAGGGGTGTTTACAGACTATACCAAACAGGGGGGTGGGTGAAATTACGGGAGTTTTTTTTAGGAAGAAAAAAAAAACTGGATGGTTGCGGAAGACTGGTCTGAAATACGGGATAATCCAATGAAAAATGGAAGTGTTGGCAGGTATTGCTTCCCAGTTTAATAATTATTTAATCTGCTATAGTTAGAAATCAGACTGTTATAAGCTTCTAAGCGTAAGGGCTTATTATACAGTTCTGTCGCCATCTTGTGGAAAGAAAGCATCAACCGTCTTTGGTCTACACTATGGCTGTTAACGAGCACTCTCAGAAAATGTAAATATTCTATTCTTGCAAATAAACTGCATAGTTGCAATCTAAACAACTACATTCTCGACTAAAAAAGCCTCAAAAGTATATTTTTTTTCTAACTGCAGTAGTATTTGTCAAACTGTAGTATCTCTGCTTGTTGCTGGCTGTATGTGGGGGGAGTAATACACAAAGGGTAAAGAGGCTGTACGGGTGCTGATATTACTTAAATATATCACTGCTATCAGCCAATCAGATTCGAGAACCAGACAGAACGGTTTAAAATATATATATATATATATATATATATATATATATATATATATATATATATATATATATATATATATATATATATATATATATATATATATATATATATATATATATATGGCAAAGATAAAATAAATCAGTTATTAGAAATCTTCTCTCCGATAAACAGAAATTGGGGAAAAATAAACTGGGAGGCTCATAATTCTGACTAACTGTATATACATTTATTTTAGGCAATTTTTATTTTCTTTTTTAACAAGATTGATCTTGCTAAACTCTAATAATAACTATATCCACATGATAAATTTACAATTTTTTCATAAAATGCTATATTTTCTTGACTCCATTGTATCTTTGGCATGAGGCTCTGAAGGAACTAGAAGTTTTAGGGCATAACCACCTAGGTTTGTCACCATACTGGAATTCGGTCCATTCCCACTAACATTTGAGCACATTCTTAAACACAGATGATTTGCCATTGTGTTCACGTGCTCAACAGAAATGACTGTGATTGGCCGTAAAGGTCATCAGTGAGTGTGAACACATATACAGGGACACTGGAGCATTTCCAAGTGACGTCGATCAGCTGGTTTGTCTATAAGCTGACATACAAGCGATCTGCTGATGAATCGTGACTTTAAAACGCTTGTGTCCCTGTATCTGTGGTTACACTCATCAAACAGCAGTGAGTTGGTGAACTGATGACCTTCACGGCCAATCACAGTCATTTCTGTTGAGCACTTGAACACAACAGCAAATCAGCAGAATTTAAGAACATGCTCAACATCGCTCAAATGTTAGCGGGAAATGTAAATTTTTAAAACTTCAGTATCGATTGGTACCAAATTCCAGTACCGTAACAACCCTATCGCCACTTATTGGTCAAAATACAATTCATATAAAACAAATGTATAATAAAATACCCGTTAATTTGAATCTAATGAAAAAAAAATCACTTCATATTTTTAAAGAGTAGTGCTGACAAACTTTCGTCCACATGGTACATATTTTTAAAAGTCTTCCTGTCACTGCGTGCTTTCGGATAGACTCACAAGGTTGTGTGTTAACAACTCTATCACACTTCATTATTTGGTTTCCTCTCTGGGGGCAAAAGCACCTCTGGATGACACTCAACAGTATCGTTGTCTAAACATGAGCACATCCGAGCGAGAGATGAACAGTAAACATGCCCAGTGATGTCCACAATGACAGGCCTGTGGGAACGCTGCCATGTCAGATCAGCGGGCCAAGACTGAGAGGAACGTTTAAGAGAGCTAGAAAGAGAGAGACGTATGTTGACAGGTAAGCTAATGAAGGTCAAAGGTGCTGTCTGGTAGCGCTTCGTCTCATTTCCACTGCAGTGTGTGAGAATGAGACGTGAGGCTGTCTTGAGGAACAGCAGTGTGTTTGGTGATTGGTGAATGAACGCAGGGCTCGAGGGATGAGACGTCTGGTTTTTTGACAAGCAGGCAAGATCATTAGTGTTGCTGAGCTGATGCTGTTGTCACTAAAACACAAATATACAGTTAAAGTCAGAATTATTAGTCCCCCTGTATATTTTTATCCCAATTTCTGTTTAACAGAAAGATTTTTTTGACATTTCTAAACATAATAGCTTTAATAACTCATTTCTAATAACTGATTTATTTTATCTTTGTCATGATGACAAATAATATTTTACTAGATATTTTTCAAGATACTAGTATTCAGTTTAAAGTGACATTTAAAGGCTTAATTAGGCAAGCTAGGGTAATTAGGCAAGTCATGGGCTGTTTCTCAATTCCAAAAACGCAGAGAATGGACTTGCGTTCTCATGGAGACCAAGCAGCAATCTCCCGCTTTCCCTGGTGAAGCAAATACGGAAGTAACTGAAACAATTCATCGAAATTCTGCTAGTCCTGGGTGCATAATAGAGCAGATTTCTATTTCCACTGTTAAAATGGCCAACTTTACAGTAGAAAAAAAAGGTCTTTACAGCCTACTACAATGAACGATTTTGGTTAATATAGTTAACAATACCCTTCATGATAACTTTAAGGGGGTGATTTTTTTTTTTTAAACTTATCCTTTCGTTTATATAAAGGTATATTATGTCTGCATAATTAAGGGCATGGCCAGCTAATAATTTTGACTTCAACTGTATATTTGCACAAAGTCAAACAAGCTGATGCCAATATCTTCGGTCTAGTTCACATATTCAAGCCTATCTAGTTTACATATTTTAAATTTAGACACTGTCTGCAATTCAGTCTACACACACAGTAAGAAATGCTGGGTTCCACACAATTCCATTATGTTGCTCCAACACATTTTGATGAAGTTGATCATTTTTACACAATTTATGTAGATTGAACAAGAAACAACAACAAAAAAAAAACTTAAGAATTGTGTTGGTTCAACTCATATTAACTAAGTAGTTTGAACAAGCAGCACAAATATTTTCAAGAGCACTCAAAAAATTTACAAACTACAGGTTGAAAATGAGTTTAAACAACACAATTCTTCATTTCTTTGGCCATTTTTTTGTTTTGTTTTATGTTCAGTCCACCTAAATTTAAAAAAGTTAACTTAACTTAATAGAAAGACTTGTTAGAGTTTAATCTTCACTTAATTTGAAGATTTAGAAGATTTTAATGCTTTGGGTTTTGAGATTTGCACCTTGCAGAAGCACCCATGGTTTGGATGTTGGCAGCTTAATTAGCACAAATGCAGTTTGTTGCTTTGCTCAGTGAGCAATAACGGTCCTAAAATCAGTTCTGATATCAGCCTCAATCAACTGTATATGTGACCCATGAAATACGCTTAAAAATGTCTCTTTTAGTTAATTTAGGATAACTTAATACTAATAATACAAATAAAACTAAGAGACTTCGAAATGTACAACATCATAGGCATACATAATATTGTCAGACCTTTGAGTTTAAATTAAATAAAAATATTATTGCTAAACAAATTTATATGATGGAAATCCTACTCTCAATTAAATTGAGTTCATTCAATGAGTTATTTTATTATTGTTTTTTTTTTTTTTGAGTGCACAGTAAAATAAATGCTGGGTTCCACACAATTGATTTGTTTTGGGACAACATGAAGGAATAAATTTAACTTATTAGATTTTACCCATTTATGTGGATCGACAATAAACCAAAGTTGTTCCCTCAAACTCAAAAATTGTGTTGTATCCACTCAATTTAAATAAATAGTTTAAACAAACAGCAAATGTCTTTTTTTGTGTATTGGAGAGTTAGAAGTGAGGGCTGTGTTTATTTGGTCGTTTTGTAGAGAGATTCCCATAAATGGACGCTTTTTAAATTTTGTATAATGACCTTTACTGCCCTCTATTGGACAGAAACATTACGGCATCTTAAAATATTTTTCTCATTGATTTAGAGTGAGAGTAAAAAGACGACAGGTCACAGGATAATAATGTGGAAAAAAAGATGGCAAGACCTGGATGTCTCCAGTGCTATATTTAATCCAAGTCAATGTGTCTAAAAAGTTTGACATAACTGTTAAATTTCCTGTAATTTGCTAACAAATGCTAAGAATGAAGCTTTAATGGTAAGACGACAAACCATAAGGATGTAAATGAAGTGCAAAAAAAAAAAAAAAAACTATTACTAAAGTGTATGCATTATCTTTGGCAGACTTAAAATGCTAAAAATAGCATTAATAGAAAAATTAATAAATTAATTGAAAAACAAAGAATATAAATGTACATATCTATAATTATAAAACAATTCTGCAACCCTCACAAATAAACAAAAATATATACTTTGTTAAAATGAATGCATTAATTTTGACAACCATAAAATATTAAGCAGAAAAAGGGATTAAAAAAAGGAATACTTTTATCCTTTTTTCTGCTTAATATTTTAGATTATGTAAGGTAATATAAACTAAAAAAAAATACAAAGCAAATAAAACAATAACAATAATGTATTAAACTAAACTCATTAACTTTTGCAATCATACAACAGACAAACTAAATTATTATTTATTCAAATAAAACAAAAACCTAAAGAAATGCTGAAAAAATATATATAATTGTACATATCTATAATTATAAAACAACAATAATTCTGCAACCCCCACAAATAGACAAAATATATTTTGTTAAAATGAATGCATTAATTTTGACAACCATAAAATATAAGGCAGAAAAAGGAAGGGGAAAATGTATTATTTTTTATTTATTTATTTATTTATTTTTAAATCCTAATGAGTAATGTAATGAGCCAAACACAAAGCGAATAAAACTATAACAATAATGTATTAAATTAATGTATGAACTCATTAACGTCAGCAATCATACAATTGTCAAATTAAAAACGGCTTAAAAAGTAAGTTATTTATTAAAAATTCTAAAGAAACTTCAATTTAATTCACAGAAACTGAAACAAAATCTAAAAATACGAAATTATAATTATAAAACAACAATATGTCTGCAACCTCAAAAAATAAACAAAAATATATTTTGTGTTAAAATGGATGCATTAATGTTGTCAGCCATAAAATTTGAAGCAGAAAATGTAGAAAAAAAACTATTTAAAACTTTTATCATGAAAAAGGCCTTGTAATAAACCAAACACAAAGCAAATCAAACAACAATAATGTATTAAAATAAACTCATTAACTTGATATTCATTATCACTCATTAAACTGCTTAAAGTAAATTATTTATTAAAATTTTAAATCTAAAGAAAATGAAAAAAATAATAAACAGAAGAAACTGAAAAAAATATATAAAAATACATAATTATAAAACAACAATTCACCAACCCCAACAAATAAACAAAAATATATAATTTTGTTAAATTAATGCATTCATTTTGATAACCATAAAATAATATTAGCTGAAAAAGGAAAAAAAAAAAACTTTTTTTTTGTTTATCCTGAGAAAAGTATTGTACTAAACCAAACACAGAGCAAATAAAAACAATAACAATGTATTAAAATAAACTCATTAACATTGACAATTATACAATAGTCACATTAAAATCTGGTTAAAAAAACAAAATTCTAAAAAAAAAAAATAAATATATATATATATATATATATATATATATATATATATATATATATATATATATATATATATATATATATATATATATCTAATATAAATCATAAAAACAAAAAAACAACTTTTTAAGTACGAATTATAGCTAAATGTTTACTCCACCTGATGAGTCTGTGGCAACCAGTTCTGAACTAAAATAATACTATTACTACAACAATAATAACACACCTCTAACTCAACAAACCACATGATTTAAGGTTTCATTCATGTCTGCAGCACAAAGTAGAAGAGCCAGTCTGGAAAAAAGTCACATGCACCACACCTTCATTTCTTAAGGGAAAACCTACTTCACTAAAATGCTCAGCAGAGTAAGTTATTAGCCTGTTAACCACTTCAAAAAGCAACAGCGTGTTAGACAGCATTTTAGAGTTGTTAACATAACACACAACAGCATTTAAACATAGAGCCACGTGCTGCTAAAGTGTTGTCAAAAGTATTGATATTTCGGTATGAATCGATACTGAAGTATTTGAAGCATATAAATGTTTTGTGGTCCAAGTGATGGGCAAAATATATGTTAGATAATGTTAAAATAACGCAAATCACCATTAGAATGACCTAAAGAATGTTAAGCGTTACTTTCATCTGTATTTTTGTTCTGATGCACTTATTATTATTGGTTGTAATTTAGCTTATTGGTTTATTACTGATTCTTCACTTGTCTTCAGAAATGTTTATCATTTATATAAAATAGGCTAATAGTTGTTTTTTTTCTGTAATACAAAAATTGGAATTAAGATTCATTTAGTAAGCATGCCAAGGTTACGTGGCATAAATTGTTATACAGTTTAAAACTACAAAAGCATTATTTTACTCTTATATTATTATTGTTTTTATCTGAACCGGAAGTGAAAAAGAAAACTTTTCCTCAAAATAGGCTCATTTTACAAGTCATCTATATTTGAACATTCTCCGACGGGTATGATGGGAGTAGTTTTAGCTTAGCTTAGCATAAATTATTGAATCGGATTAGACCATTAGCATCTTGCTCAAGGATATGTCAAAAAATACTGTTGATTCTTTTGCTTTTCAATCATTAATTTTCCTTTGGCTTAGTCACCACAGAGGAATGAACCGCCAACTATTGCATCATATGTTTAACATAGCGGATGCCCTTCCAGCTGCAACCCAGTACTGGAAAAATACCCATACATACACTCACACACTACGGCCAATTTAGTTTATCCACTGGGTTTCTGCAGGTTTCACAGAGCTAAATTTAGGACTTTCGGACATTTTTGAGACCATTATGAATGAAATTTTAGACCCATAAAGGACTAAAGGTTTTTTTTTTTTTTTTTTTTTTTTTAAGGCCCAGTTGGAAAAGATTTTTATTTGCCCTATCAAAAAAAAAAAAAAAAACACACACATATATATATATATATATATATATATATATATATATATATATATATATATATATATATATATATATATATATATATATATATATATATATATATATAATTTAATACATTTAATAATACAATAATATATTAATAATAAATATAAAAATATTTTTTATTTTATTTCTTAGCTAAATATTTTAAATATTGTGTAAAAACAAAGCAAGCTCTACTTTCATACACTTATCCTTACACTTTTTTTCCCCAAAAAGCTTTCTTTAAAATAATTAACAAAATGGACAAATGTTTTAAAAGTTCTAAAAACTATAATAAACTCAATGTATACACAAGAATCTGTCCAGGGCGGTGTCCTCAGCAGTAAATACATGGAGAACGTTTAAACAAATGTTACTTTAAAGAAAATACTTCAACCATTATGATTAAAAAAAAAAGTTAAAAAATTAACTTTTTAATTAAAAAGTTTAAAGTTTTATTGAGATGGTTGTTGGTGATTGTATGGGTTTTGGCCAGATTTGGTAGCAATACAAGAACAAAGGAAAATTAAAACCTGTTTAAAAAAAATTAAGACT
The DNA here is from genome assembly GCF_052040795.2 of Danio rerio. Taxonomy (NCBI): domain Eukaryota; kingdom Metazoa; phylum Chordata; class Actinopteri; order Cypriniformes; family Danionidae; genus Danio; species Danio rerio. The sequence continues at coordinate 33,535,606 of NC_141044.1, forward strand.
AACAACACAGTATTTCAGTAAATGTAAGACTTTTTAAGGCCTAAAATTTGAATTTTGAGATTTAAGACATTTTAAGACCCTGCAGAAACCGTGATTTAATTAGACTTTAGTACATGTCTTTGGACAGTAGGGGATATCGGAGCACCTAGAGAAAACTCACATAAACACTGAGAGATCATGCAAACTCCACATAGAAATGCCAACTGGCCCAGCCAGAACTCGAACCAGTAACTTTCTTGCAATAGTGCTAACCACTGAGCCACCGTGCCACCCTTAATTTTCTTTTTTAAGACTTGAAGGTTCAAGTAATCTATGTTGAGATGTTTGAGTGAGATGCTTATGATCTAATCCGATTCAATGATTTATGCCAAGCTAAGCTAAAAGTGCTTCGCCAGACGTGAAGATCGACTGAATGGATTCAAAAATGACAACTTTTTAGCAGTTGACTCATAAAATGATTTCAACTTATGAACTTATTTCAGCTTATTTCCAAAAAAAATGGGGTGTTTCTTTAACACTAACCTGTGATTTTAGATTTTTAACAATGGTTAATAAAGAAATGCATAAATATTATCACTTTAAACAATGATGTGTTCATATTCCACAGTGGGATCGCATTAGTATCACGTTTCAATACTTCTGAGGGTATCATATTAAATTTAGTATTTACTCCAGTATTGTGACAATACATATTGTGACTAATCCAAACTAAGTTAAAAATGTGTTAAGGCGACAACACATTCAGGGTGTGTTTACTAAGAAAGTTCATCTAATATGTCAAACGGATGCTTGAGCAGATAAAGACAGAAGCAGCTCGTCAGGCCAAGCCCAAGCGCTGATGGGAAATATTACCTCCTTAATCTCTGCCTTAAGTTTCTGCTGTCTCTGCTGTTTGACCTCCTCAGGGGATCGTCCCACCAAGCTGTCCCATGCTAAACTCAGCACCTTAGAATCCTTTAACGGACACATGAGCAATCGAGACATCAGCACAAGCAAGTGTGGACCAACATCATAGCAGTTGCGCAGTTTTTTTTTGTTAGTTTTTTTGTCACTTTACACTTGTAAGGTTTACACTTTACACTTGAGCAAACAGAAGCAATTTTCAAACGCTCTCACCTACTGTAGATGCCATTTTGCTGAATCATTGTATTGTGTACATGGTCTGCTTAAAAATAATTTATATTGTGTGCTGCTTTAATAGCAGAATGATTCATAATTTAAATTCAAATACTGTGTGTTCTTTACTGAAAAATGCAAGTTGGTTGAAACAGATTTGTTTAAATTTCCACTATTTCTCTTTTATTCAGAAGCCGTGTGCACCCACTGACAGGTTAAATCTGCTTCTCTCTCACTTTCAAGTTCAAAAGCAAACTTGAATGTGCCAAACCGTTTTAGATATGTATTTAAAATAGCCTAAGTAGTATATTAGCATCATCAAATTAATAATATACAGCAAATTTGAAATAAATGGCAGAAAAAAAAAACAAAAAAAAAAAACAGACAATATCTCTAAAAATGATCATAATTACCAGCTTTGAAAAAGGAAAGCAAAAGTTAAATCCCGGACATTTTAGGAGATTTAGAAACCCAGGTCGGAAACATTTTTTACGTCCTAAAAGGCGCATCTTTGTGGGTCTGCAGAGCATGCGAGACAGCATGTGAGAATGTTGACAGATCTCGTGCACACACAACAAAACGGGTAAACTAGAGAAGATTTTCCAGTAGTTAATCCATCGCAGATGTTTGGTTATATTGGGTGGATACAAAAAAATTTAAAGGATGTTAATAACAGCTAAAAAAAAGTGTCACTAAATATAACTGTGACCGTTAATATACCTGGGCAGCCCGCCCAAGTGAAGTCCTTATGTGGGAAGCACTGTGTTGAAGCCAGAATTATTAGCCCCCTTATTTATTTTCCCTAATTTCTGTTTAACGAAGAGATTTGTTTAACAAATATCTAAACATAATAGTTTTAATAACTAACTTCTAATAACTGATTTATTTTATCTTTGCCATGATGACAGTAAATAATATTTGACTAGATATTTTTCAAGACACTTCTATACATTCTATATACATTTAAAGGCTTATCTAGGTTAATTAGGTTAACTAGGTAGGTTAGGGTAATCAGGCAAGTTTTTGTATAACGATGGTTTGTTCTGTAGACAATCAAAAAAAATATATAGCTTAAAGGGGCTAATAATATTGTCGTTAAAATGGGTTTGAAAATTAAAAACTGCTTTTATTCTAGCCGAAATAAAACAAAAGAATTTCTCCAGAAGAGAAAATATTTCCAGACCTATTGTGAAAATTTCCTTGCTCTGTTACACATCATTTAGGAAATATTTAAAAAAGAACAAATAATTCAAAGGGGGTAAAAATTCTGACTTAAACTGTATATAAGAAGATATTATTATTAGTGTAAACTAAGTGTAGTATAGCAGAATAACTAGTTAAAATCTTAGCAGCTTAAAGACGACTCTCATATGGAGAATAAAGTCACATGCATTGCTCAGGTGTGATTTTGTTCACAGACTTTAACAGAGTGTAAAAATCTTGCCGGTTCTGTGGGTTTCGTCTGTAAAATCTTAATTTGATCTTAATTTGTATTTTCTATTGAATTCAAGTAAGGTGAATGGCTGAGCCATTCCACAGCTTGATTTTCTTTCTCTGAGAGTTTCCTTGGATGTGTTTTGGATCATTGTCTTGCTGAAATGTCAACTCTGGTTTCATCCTGCTAATGTAGATGTTGGGCTGAAACAGATAATATTTACACTGACGAAGGGCAGAGGGTTGCTAAAAAACTAAGGAATTTCAGCTGCTGCCTGGGCTTTCACTGCCTTTCTACACATCCCTTTCATTATGTGTTCAATACTTTTTTCCTGTGTCATTTTATTTTTTGACACATTACTTGATTTGTAAACTTATTAGATTTGTTTTCTTTTCAATGCATTCCTTTGGCTGTTACAAACATCTGGTGACAATTCACAGTTAAGACCTTTACAGTTTAAAGATTTTAAAATGACCATTTTGCTATTTGTCCATTTTCTTTAAAGAGCTTTATTCAAATCTATCATATCTTATCAACCGTTTCTTCTATACGCTTTGAGTAAATGAATGCGGAGCAGAAAGTTTTTTGGTTTGAAACCATCGAGGACACCTTTCCATTTCGGAAACGGCCTTTTGTAGTAAGCAGCAGAAGTCATCAGGGACTGCGCTCAATCAAAGAGCGTAATTAAATTGAAGAGTCAAGATGCCATTAAGCTTCTCCGAACACCAGCAGTACTTTGTCCAGCGATGCCCTTTCAGAGCCTCCAAACATCCTGTCACTGATATTTGGTGGAACTGACATAAACAAACCTAAGAATCCAAGGATGGCAATATTAACTCAGCCAATACGAGTAATATTTAAAAGCTTCCCACTTCAAGAGAAGCTGGGATTTAAGGGACATCTACAGCGATCCGCTGATATTCATATAATCTCTCCAAATTCCTTTTACAGCTTAAAAAGGAGGGCTGTCTAATGAAATCCGGGACGACGACTAGAGCTGGCTTTTATTAAAAATAATCTCCATGAATTTTCAGGATGGATTTATGTGGCAAATGGAAAGAGTCAATAATAGACCTACCGCTTCTCTGTCGGCCTTCTTGGTGGCGAGAGCTTCGGTTTTGGCTTCGAAATCCGCCTGGATGTTGTCTCGCCTCCTTATTACTGCCTGAAAAGCCATGATCAATACTCATGAAGTATGAAAATCACAATCGATATATTTTAATGAAATTTCAGGCTGGATGAAATATGTAATAAGCCTGAGAAAAACATAATGACGGCTGTATTGATTTGCGTCAGAGTTTATGTCAGGTGAAGTACAGAATCATATTTTTTCAATGTCGCATTAATTTAAACATGGTTTTTATTGTAGGTAAACGAGCAGGTCATTTGCCTAAGACTAATTCAAACAGAACATAATATTTCTATACTATATTTTTATATTTCTCTTTCTATATTATATTTGTGTATTTTTTCTACTTATACTATATTTCTATTTATTTAGATCAATTGTTGGTTAATTTTATAATTCTATTTTTCATATTTTGTAAAAGCTGTTTTCATATACCTAGAATTACAAAAGCCTGAAAATACCATTCAAAAGTTTGAGTCCGATAAGACTTTTTAAAGCATCACCATATCTGCATTTATTTGACTGATAGTCCAGTTTAAACAGTGCAATAATGCAATTTTAAAATAAATTTTCTATTTTAATTTCTCTTGAAATTAAATTTATTTCTGCTCGTCTTTATTGATGTATATCCACAATTGTTTAAAAGTTTCGGTCAGGAAAGTTTTTTTTTTCCTTAAGTTTTTGAACGAGTCTCTCTCACCAAACTGAATTTATTTGAAGTTAAAATTTTGTGCAATAATATTACAATTTAAATAAATATTTTCCATCTTATTAAATAAAAAATACATTTAAATGCATTATTATTATTATTATTATTATTATTTTGGAGTAAAACTTAAACCACACTGAACTTAACTGAACTTTAACTCTGAAATCTGGACTTTACTAGAAATATGTTAAGCTGCTTTGATACAATCTACATTGTAAAAAGCACTATATAAACTTAAACTGAAATAAATTTATTATTATTATTATTGTTGTTGTTGTTGTTGTTGTTGTTATTATATGTATCCCTGTGATTCTGAACTTTCTGCATCATTCCAGTCTTTAGTGTCAGACAATCTTTCAGAAATTATTAAAATATTATTATATATTTAGTCAAATAACTAAATTTCTATAACTCCAATTTTGTCCAATAATATTACAACATGTATAATATAAAATGTTCCATTTTAATAATTAAAAAACACATTTAAATGCATAATAATAATAATAATAATAATAATAATAATAATAATAATAATAATAATAATAATTATTATTATTATTATTATTATTATTATTATTATTATTGTTTTCCTGTGATTTTGAACTTTCTGTATTATTCCAGTCAACAGCAACATGATTCTTCAGAAATTATTAGATGATTATTATATACAACACAAATAACTAAATTAATTAGAATAATAACTCAAATTGTGTGCAATAATAGTATAATTTTAAATAATTTCTATTTTAATATTTTAAAAAATAAATTTAAATGGATTATTATTATTATTATTATTATTACTACTACTACTACATATATCCATAATTCTGAACTTTCTGTATTATTTTAGTGTACTGTAAATGTAATAATTAAATGAACTTCTTGTTTGGTCTGATACCCACTTTATATCATATCTTAGCCAGGCAGTGAAGATAGCTGCCATTTAAAGAATCAGATCTTAAACAAGGCGATTTTGTATGCATTTAAAAAGTCTGTGTGCACAAACCCAATTGTGTGCAATAATATCATAATACAAAACACCACTTTCGCCAAAAATGAACTGATGGCATTAAGTATATGCTATAGGCACGTAGTACACCATCAATAAATAGGTTTGCTTCTAATCAACCTTCACAAATAACAGTTAAAAGCCGCTAAACGCCTTTTGCCTTTGACAGTAAAAGCCGATATATCCAAAGAACCAATCAGAAGGCACAAATCGAATCGTGTTCAATGTAGCAGCGCGTAAAATAATTTCTAATTGCATCTTAAGTAATTTTTAACTAACTACACTGTCTTGTCCCAATAGGTGGATTTAGAGATTTTTGCAAAAAACAAAAACAAAAAAAACAAGTAGATTTGACTGGTTTTGACGCAAAAGAAAACCTACCTTGTTAAAAACAAAAAAAACGTCTAAAGGGACAGTTTTAAAAAAAGTTATTTTATTTACTAGCTAATGACATTTTCTTTATCTATTAAATGAAACTTAAATCTATTAAAAGAAACTCAGAGGAGCCTAATAGAAAATGCTCATTTACAAGAAAAGAGGTCTGATAGATTTAGAGTTTTGCATATGAACTCTTTATTTATTTATATATATATATATATATATATATATATATATATACTATTATTATAAGTATTATTATGTGTATGCCTGCGATTCTGAACTTTGTGTCATTCCAATTTTCATTGTCACACGATCCTTTAGAAATTATTAAAATGTGTTAAACTGGAGCTCAAATTAATATTTGATATTTATTACAAATGTTAAACAGCACTGCTTAATATTGTTGTGGAACTGTGGGTGTTTAAACCTAAAGAACTTTCTCACTTAGATTCAAAATGCCCTCTGGTAAAAAACAAAAAAAGTAAAAAAAAATAGATGATAAAAACATTTTGTAACATTACCAATTGTCTTTAATGCCACCATTGTTGCCACTTTACTGCCAATTTAAAATAACCATTTATTTTTAGGCTGAATGTTGAGTTTGAGAGAGAATGCAGGAGTGTGTTTTGAGCTGGTTTACCTTGAGCGTCTCTGTGCAGAGCACGTACTCATGAAGAGCTGGACTGAGCTGATCGTTCAGCTGTTTGACCTGCTCGTCTGTCTCCTTATAGCATCTGTCCAGACAGTCGGCCATGTTCTTCAGGGGTTCAGCCAGTTCCTGCTCGGAGTTTGACCACAGTGTGTACGTCGGCCCGCACTCCTTCAGCTCCTCCAGGTACTCTGACATCACAATACAACAACAACAATTCAGTGAAACTACTGTTATAAAAGCTGCAGAGCTATGTACAAATACTTCTATCTTAAAGTGTCAGTCAATTAAAGGAGCAAATGTATTTTTGCATAAAAAAAATCAATGGTAATAAGAAATGCATAAAAATTATGAAAAAAAACAATGTGTAGATAAATAAAATGCATAAAAGTAAAATGTGAATTAATTACAGAACTTATAAATAAAATAAGTGCACAAAAAACAAAAATATAAAAACAAGTCTACTAAATTAAAAATATGTAAATAAATTAATAAAATGTACAAATTAAAACGTGAGGCATGCAGCACGCATAAGCAGCGTGCAAAACAAAACCCACGCACTTGTAATTGCATCGTTAATTTACTAATTCTAAACCAAACCTTCTCAGAAGCAGCATTTTATAAACTCCCTCGCGGGCCGGATGAAAGTGTTCAAAAATCCATGGTGTAGAGCCTCTTTTTGCGGCAATACAGTAACAATTCATCTTAGGAATTGCAAATAGAAGTCCTGCACAGTGGAAATGTCATGATATTGCAGTCCAAACCATCACTGATCCACCCCATGCTTCACTCTGGGTATGCAACAGTCTGGGTAATATGCTTCCAGGGGCTTCTTCACACCGTAACTCTCCCAGAGTAGGAAAAGACAGTGAATATGGACTCTGGACTCTGAGTGTGAACCTACATTAGTCTCACGGTTCGGTTACGATTCTCATATCATTCGTTTGGTTCAGTTCGATATCTCGGTGCATCGATGATGCTGTTCTTCTCTGAGTGATGTGGACATATGAAAAATAGTAACAGTCTGTATGCGTGTAACAAAGTGCACAATGTGCAGCTATCGCAGCTGATCCGTGATGGTGTCTGCAGAGTGAGTTTTCTCCATGGCGTCCAATCATGTCAGGATCCGCAAATATTGCTTTAATAGCAATGAAAACTTACCTTACAAACAAGCTAGCAGTTCAAAGGTCCCAAGTAAGAAAGAGACAGAGAGGCAGAAAGAGAGAAAGCTTTCATTTTCCCCCTAGCAATGAAACGTCAGTATCCATTAATGAACTGATACTGAATTGTCCACATCTGCATCACAATGCAACGAAAAAACAAATAATATTGACACCCCTAGTGGACTCATCAGAGAACAATACATGTTTCATGTTGTCCGTAGCTCAAGATTTTGAACTCTGTCACCCTTAATGTTGTGTGCATTGCAATATTTTAAGCAAAACTGTGCTATTACTCTACTAATTAATTTTATGGTAAGCCAAAAAACCTCAAACACTAAATATTATATACAGCTAAAGTCAGAATTATTAGCCTCGTTTATTTTTTTCCCTAATTTTTGTTTAATGGAGAGAAGATCTCTTCAACACATTTCTAATCATGATAGTTTTAATAAGTCATTACTAATAACTGATTTATTTTATCTTCAACATGATGACAGTAAATAATATTTGACTAGATTTTTTCAGGGCACTTCTATACAGCTTAAAGTGACATTTAAAGGCTTAACTAGGTAAATCAGGTTAACTAGTCAGGTTTAAGTAATTAGGCAAGTTAGGCAAACGATGGTTTGTTCTGTAGATTATCGAAAAAATATATAGCTTAGAGGGGCTAATAATATTGTCCTTAAAATGGGTTTTAAAAAAATCAAAAACTGCTTTTATTCTAGCCAAAATAAAACAAAAGAATTTCTCCAGAAGAAAAAAATATTATGACACATACTGTGAAAATTTCCCTGCTCTGATAAATTTCATTTAATCTAAAGGGGGGCTAATAATTCTGACTTCAACTATATATATATATATATATATATATATATATATATATATATATATATATATATATATATATATAAAACAATGCATGAATAAACAAATTGCAAACTAAAAACAAGTGAATAAACAGGATGAACAGATATGAGATGAAGCAATAAAAGCACCTCTCTGCTCTCTGATGATCCTCTGAGTGACTTTATCGAGTGAGTTGATCTTCTGGCTGAAGGCCTCCACATACTCCTGCATATCATTAAACTCCTCCGGCCGGTTCCTGACACCTCGAACAGAAGCAGCAACGGCCTTCACCGTCTCGCCCATCCGGCTCAGAAACCCCGGACCCTGCTTCTTATGAGAGATCAGCTCCTGTACAAACCAACAGACGAGGGGAAAATCATTTCCAATAATAAGGTTTTACTCAGTAAAAGCCTCTAATGGTTGAAAAAGCATGCTGATGAATTATTAATGAATAATTATGGCCAGTAATAACAGCAGCAGTGTAAATAGCTGATAAAATAGTACAGTATGTCATATTAGCCTATGAAGCGCCAAATAACCATAACAGCAAAAACTGCCTTTATTATGAGTATTTATAAAGCACTTATCTTAGAGGTCACTCACACGGGTCTAAACACTGAAATATTATCTGCATGCATTTGAATATAATCCTCTTGTAAAGCTAACTGAGATCACACATAGTGACACACAGAAGGTCAGAGACTATCATAGAAACACTGCGAGTGAGTGCATGTGTGTGTGTGTGTTATGAGTACAGACGAGTTAAATACACTTATTAGAAGGAAAACAACGGCAAAAGCAAAACAAAAAACTGAATGAATAATTAAACTAATAGATAAAGATAATAAATGTGAATAACAGGGAATAAATAAACAATTTAAGGAAATAAACATCTAAATGGGCGTCACAGTGGCACAGTGAGAAGCACGATTGTCTTACAGCCAGAAGGTCACTGATTCGAGCCTCGGCTGGGTCAGTTGGCATTTCTGTTTGGAGTTTGCATGTTCTCCCCGTGTTGGCGTGGGTTTCCTCCAGGTGCTCTAGTTTCCCCCATAGTCCAAAGACATGCGCTATAGGTCAATTGAATAAGCTAAATTGGCCGTTGTGTATGTGTGGGAATGCAAGTGTGTTTCTCAGTGTTGGGTTGCGGCCGGCAGGGCAAAAATGAATAAATAAATAAATTAATAAATAAATTTGAATACATGCATAAATATATGCAAATGAATGAATAAACAGAATAAATTACAAAATAAATAGTTCATAAATAAATGGGTAGGAATGAATTACGGAACAGGAATAAAATGAATGAAGAATTCTTGAATAAATGATTAAGTAAACGATAAACAACACACAATAAATAATAACATTCAAAAATTTAATTAGGGCGAGGCAGTGGCGCAGTAGGTAGTGCTGTCGCCTCACAGCAAGAAGGTCACTGGGCCGAACCTCGGCTCAGTTGGCGTTTCTGTGTGGAGTTTGCATGTTCTCCCTGCCTTCGCGTGGGTTTCCTCCGGGTGCTCCGGTTTCCCCCACAGTCCAAAGACATGCGGTACAGGTGAATTGGGTAGGCTAAATTGTCCGTAGTGTATGACTGTGTGTGTGAATGTGTGTATGGATGTTTCCCAGAGATGGGTTGCGGCTGGAAGGGCATCCGCTGCGTAAAAACTTGCTGGATAAGTTGGCGGTTATTCCGCTGTGGCGACCCCGGATTAATAAAGGGACAAAGCCGACAAGAAAATGAATGAATGAATGAAAAATTCAATTAATTTAATCCTCGTTGTAGCTGACGTTAATCGGTCAGCTTGTATTTTGTTTACGTTTGTTCTTCTTCCTATTTCGTTATTTGAATGTGTATTTGTGTATGATTATTTTATGAATTTCCTTGTTTCCGGTTGGGATGTTTTAGTTAGAGGTCGCATGATCCTCCCTGATTAATTCAACCTGATAGTCAGCATGGGTGAATATCAATGCAGACACATGTTAAATGCTAGGGATTAATCTACTGCTGCAGGGCTCAAAATTAACTTTTTTGCTTGGTAGCACCGGTGCTCCTAACTTTTAAAAATGTAGGCGCACCAGCCAAAATTTAGACGCATCCACCAAAAACTTTGAGCACCGTTACTACAAGTTTTATATTAACCGATTTATTGCATTTGAAATCAAAACTAACAAACAAAAACAAATCTGCATGCGTCGACCGGCCCTGAACGCACTACTTGACGTAAATGAGATGAAATAAGTTAGCGATAATAACTTTACTGCTCTCACGTGTGGTGTCTGACATTGCACAGATGATATTGACACATATAACTTATCGTTTGCATACGTCATCTTATTAGTAATAACAGTCTTTTCATGAGCTGCAATATTTGTTTAATCTCAGTGAATGCATGCTCTTTTGCAACGGTGAACGCATGACTGACAGCATCGTGACGATTAAATGAAGGATTAACGTTAATGTTAAAACATCTCGTAGCTTAAAATGTGTAGATGTGGCAAACACTAAAACCTGCAAACTCCATCACACCGGCTTTACGGTGAATGTTTTAGTCATTTTCATAGCAGACATTAACCCACTGGAAGTCTTTTATCCATTCTTCGAAAAGTGTAAATGGTGAATTGTTCATCACATGATAACAAGTTACAATAATGGCACATCTTATTAGTGGTTTCTAAAAAAAATCTGAAAATGTTATTTTCATTCTCTATTATCAAGACCTTTACATTTTCGCGGCTGTAGCTCTCTATCATCTAAACTGAGTGATTAACAGCTGGCATTAACCGATCCGTTCGCATACTGTTCTATAGCAGTGGGCCAATAGGAAAAGCTTGAAAGCGGGGCAAGCATTGAGGGATTGGTTTACTGCAGCAAATAGACATGTCAACTTTTAAACCATTCCTGAACACTGCGTTTGCCTTTTTTTGGTGCAAAAATGCATTCTGCATGCATTTCTTCTAAACACACGCATGTGGTCAACATTTAGCAGTGAAAACAGGTCGCACAGCAACAATTTTATGAGGTTGCATAGATCAAATTTCAGGTGCATATATAACAAAACGGTCACAATTTCGAGCTCTGTGCTGGTTTTCAGGCTAACACAGTAAAGAAATTATTGCTTGTATATTCTTTTGTTTATGTGTTGTCCTTTGATTATGTTGTGTGTGAAACTGACTGATTGGTTTGTTTGCCTTCAGTTTTAACTGTGTTTATAATAAATAAAAATATAGACATCAGTATCTTAGAAGCGTTGACTGTTTTAATGACCAGTGAGTAGTTACTAGTTGACGGTTGGATGGGCGGATGGATAGATGAATAGATATACATAGACTGATAGATGGATGGACGGATAGACAGACAGGTGGACGGATGGATGGATAGATGAATGGACGGAGAGATGGATAGATATAAACAGATGGATAGACTGACAGACAGACGGACAGACAGATAGAGGGACAGACAGACGGATGGATGGATGGACGGAGAGATGGATAGATAAATAGTTATAGATAGACGAATAGACAGAGACGGATGGATGGATAGATAGATAGATGGACGGAGAGACGGATAGATATAGAAAGATGGATAGACGGACAGATAGACGGACAGACAGATAGAGGGACAGATGGATGGATGGATGGATGGATGGATGGATAGATGAATAGTTATAGATAGACGAATAGACAGAGACGGATGGATAGACGGAGAGACGGATAGACGAATAGCCAGACAAAGACAGACAGACAGATGGATGGATGGACGGAGACACGGATAGATAGATAGATAGATAGATAGATAGATAGATAGATAGATAGATAGATAGATAGATAGATAGATAGATAGATAGATAGATAGATAGATAAATAGTTATAGATAGACGAATAGACAGAGACGGATGGATGGATAGATAGATAGATAGATGGACGGAGAGACGGATAGATATAGAAAGATGGATAGACGGACAGATAGACGGACAGACAGATAGAGGGACAGACAGACGGATGGATGGATGGATGGATGGAGAGATGGATAGATGAATAGTTATAGATAGACAAATAGACAGAGACGGATGGATAGACGGAGAGACGGATAGACGAATAGCCAGACAAAGACAGACAGACAGATGGATGGATGGACGGAGACACGGATAGATAGATAGATAGATGGATGGATGGATGGATGGATGGATGGATGGATGGATGGATGGATGGATGGATGGATGGATGGATGGATGGATGGATAGACTGATAGATAGACAGATAGACAGACGGGTGGGCGGATGGACGGAGGGAGAGATGAATGGATAAAAAGAAAAAACAAAAGCCTTACCTCAGATGCAGCTGTGAGAAAGATCTTAAAGTCTTCAGTGCTGGAGAAAATGGGATGTTCTGCTATTCTGTTAAGAAACCTGTGCAGAGCCCTTCTTCTGGTCTCTATGAAATCTTCATTAAACCTCTCCACCATTCCCTTCATCACAAACTTCTCTGGCAGAGGCTGATGGGACACAATCACACGTTAGGGTTTTAAATGCGCAAGTAAAAGCACTACTCATCATCCTCCAGGAACATGGTTGACAACCACTGCTCTAATGTAAGCAGAAAATGGACGTTTTTAAAATATCAGTACCGATTTGTACTGAACCTGATACTTTTGACAACACTAAATTGTACACATGACAGAAATCAAAATTTTTGATTTATTACTAATAAACAGTTCACTAAGTGTTAAGTAAATATCAAAGGGTCTGATAAAGATAATCTACACAACATGAGGAAAAAACCTTAAATATAACACAGAACGGGATAACTAAATTTTTGTGGTTTTAAGACCATGACTTTTCCAAACCGTGGTAAAACTTGAAACCAGTTATCGTCCTATTCCTAAATTTAACCTGGTCATCACAAACTGAAATTTCAGAGAAAAGTTTACATTTAAACACTCCCATACACTTGAATTCTAACTTATATTTAACTCACATGAACAATGAGCGTAGGATGAGCTTCTTCCAGGCGTCCCTTTAACCACAGGAAGTCCTGGTATCGTCTTCGCACCTCAAACTCACTAGAGTCAAACTCGCTCCGTGTGGTCTGTCATGAAGGAGAACGATGGAAAAAGGCGAGAGAATTATTCACAGAAGTCGCTCCTGGTGAATCTGTGTTCAGATCTGCTGTACCTTGGTCATGACCCGGTAGGTGATGTATGTCTCAATGGCAGTCACGTGACTCTCAGGGTTATCGACTGTGACGAAAATATCTTTGGTGCCAACATCTTCCTCTTCTTCCTCAAACTTGTACTGGTTGATCATTGAAGCTGGTGAGGTCTGCATGGAGGCGTTGAAAGAGCTCCCGTCTGTGATAGTCGTATCCTACCCAAAAGCACAAGACATGTACGTAAGCAAACATGAAGGATCATGAACACTAAACAGGGCCAGTGTTTTGACATCAAACAAACAGTTTTTTTTTTTTTTGCAGCCAAATGGACATGATATGGCTTACAGGAAAATATGTTTACAGTAATAGATGAGGAGCAGAAATTTAATAATAATAATAATAATATATAAAATAACACTGCATAGTGTAGATTCTTGCATAAATAATTAAATACAAGTAATTTTGGTTTATCTATCATCATAACATTAAGTTAACAAAAGTTCAGCAGCGGAACCACACCTCAATTTGTCTTCTTAACCAATCACCTACTCCCTAAAACTTATTTAAGGCAGACCAGCCCTCTAGCACTGCTCTCAAACTCTCTCTCTCTCTCTCTCTCTCTCTCTCTCTCCATTTCCTTAATTCCCATTCACAATCCTTATAACCCTCTCTTCCATCCTAGGTTGAATCCCCCCCAATTCCACTAATTACACGACCAGAATATTACAGAGATGGTACCCCTAAACTGAGTCTCTGGGAATCATCGTAGATCTCCCGTTCAACCTACCTACCAGTTCACTGTTTATTCTCTTACCATCCCTTTCATCCATACAATAAAGTCTAGCTCAAAGTGTGGCGACGTCCATGCTTGTGAAATCTTGCTTAAACCTTATAGTAAGAGGTCTTAAAAATATATCAATATATATTTTAGGGATTTAGGGTTATACTTTGGAATGACCCGCAAAAAAAAATTACATTTTGTGGTGCTGATCAACTATAATCCATATAATCCAAACTTGACATTGCTAATCATCAGGTGTGACTATTGCAGTTTCATACATTATTTCAATGCTGAAATGATATATTTTGCAGCCCTGGGATATATCATATACTTATTCAGTACTATGGTTTAACATTTATCACAGTATTTTTTTAAAATGCCATCATGCTATATTGATTAATTAATTAAATCATATAATAAATCCTAGAAATCCATGTTTTAACCAAAATATTACAGCCTCATCTTTAATTTTCACTACAAAAATATATTCTATCAAGGCTTGTGCTTTCCTAATAAAATAAAAATAATATTAAATAATGCGTAGCAGTGGTGGAAAGAGTACAGAAAAAAATCAGCACCATTACTTGTCTAAAAATGTAGTGCGAGTATCTGTTGTAAATATTACTCAAAGCATGAGTAAAAATCAGCCCTTTTAAAAGTACTCAAGAGTGAGTAATACGTTGTAAAAAGCTGATACATTTACATGTAATTTGTAAATGTGTGTAAACAAACAGAACATTCTGTAGTGCATTTAGCTACTGCCCAGCAGGCACACAAAGTCATTAGACGTTAATATTATTTTGATGTCCAACAACGACGTGAAATGACTGTATTATTTGGTTAATTTTAGGTTTTGTTAGAAAGTGACCAAAATCCAACGTCAACCCAACATCTTAAATACTTGTCATATCGATGTCAAATACAGGCATTTATTCATCAGGTATGGCAACCAAAATCCACCGTCTGATAGACATAATAGTGGTAACATTCACACAATGTCAGGCTGTAACATCATTAGGCGTTGATCTTAATTTGGACGTTGGACATTGGACATTGACGTCAACAGATTTTCATTTCCAAACAAAATGCAACGTCCCCACGATGTTAGGGTATAACGTCGATCTTACGTCATGTTGACGCCTTGTGCTTGCTGGGTGTTTAAGGCCATTTCAATCATGATACTGTAAACATCCGTCCTCTTTTCATCAGTGACATGCATCTAAACAGTCTCTGGGTCAATGCGTGTAAAGATTTTGGACATATTCTTTTGGATACTTTTAATGCTTCCAAACAGTTTGCTGCAATTATAAATCACCCCTGTCTTGAGGTAGTTAATTATGATACGATTTACCTTCTATTATTTTTCTAATCCCCATATACTGTAAAAAAAAATCAACTTACAGATTGTTAACTCAGTTTAAAATTGTAAGTTAGATAGACATATTTTTGAGCTTAGAGTTTAATTTACTCAAAAACGATTTAACTGCATGTTTGTATGGAAGCATATGAGTAGCATAATTCAATTCAAAATGTAATATGCAAAATGGCAATGCAATATGTTAAATGGCAATGTATTTCTGTATTTGAATTAGCATTTTCCAAGACATATGAGCAATGTTTGGTGCAGAATGAAAATGTAAATTAAATTACATTGTTTGCATTTCTCATTTCAAACACTGTTTTAACATGTAAATTGTATCCACATTTTAAAGCTTTATAAGTAGCAAAATTAAATTGAAAATGCTATACACAAACTGAATTTGATGTGAATAAAGTACAAGCAGAAACTGTAGCAAAATGATAATTTAAATGTTATTTGTCCTAAATGCATTTACACTCGCGTCTAGGAAACGCAGGATTACATTTTCAGCATAACAGCATGGGATGTGTGTAGCAAAATTAATTTTGAAATGTAATATGCAAAACGATAATGCAATATGTAAAAGGCAGTGTATTTCTGTATTTCAGTTAGCATTTTCCAAGACATATGTGCAATGTTTGCTGCACAATGAAAATGAAAAAAACATAATGCATTTTCATTTAACACATCGCGACGAATGAAAGCCGATTTGAAATTGAAAATGCATTCTGGCCTGGCCACGCCCACAGACGGCCACCGTTGCTGCCAGGCGGGTTTTAGGTTATGTCGTCACAGCTGCCGCGAGGACTATTTGGGACATTTGGCAGCATAAACATGGCGAAGTCTGTTCCTCAGCGGCTTCGTGAAGCTGCACGAGCCCTCGAGCTTGAACTGGGAAATACTTTAGAAAACCAATCACCTCCTAGCTCAGTAAACTTGGCTTAAGGTTTGATATTCGCGCACGCAGTTTTAGGGATCATCTGCAAATTACATCGACAGAACCTAAAGGGGCTTTAGCTGATGTGTACTGTATGCTTGTGACAAGAGCTATTGCCTATTTCTGCATTGTATGTACCATATAGTTAGAGGTATAGTAGCTTTGCTACCTGTATTAAATCAGTCTGGCCTCCAACCATTTATTGGAATCTCCTCAATTTTTGTCTGCTTTGAGTTACTGTGCGTTTTGGTTCTGTTGATGTAATTTGCAGATGATCCCTAAAACTGCGTGCGCGAATATCAAACCTTAAGCCAAGTTTACTGAGCTAGGAGGTGATTGGTTTTCTAAAGTATTTCCCAGTTCAAGCTCGAGGGCTCGTGCAGCTTCACGAAGCCGCTGAGGAACAGACTTCGCCATGTTTATGCTGCCAAATGTCCCAAATAGTCCTCGCGGCAGCTGTGACGACATAACCTAAAACCCGCCTGGCAGCAACGGTGGCCGTCTGTGGGCGTGGCCAGGCCAGAATGCATTTTCAATTTCAAATCGGCTTTCATTCGTCGCGATGTGTTAAATGAAAATGCATTATGTTTTTTTCATTTTCATTCTGCAGCAAACATTGCACATATGTCTTGGAAAATGCTAACTGAAATACAGAAATACACTGCCTTTTACATATTGCATTATCGTTTTGCATATTACATTTCAAAATTAATTTTGCTACACACATCCCATGCTGTTATGCTGAAAATGTAATCCTGCGTTTCCTAGACGCGAGTGTAAATGCATTTAGGACAAATAACATTTAAATTATCATTTTGCTACAGTTTCTGCTTGTACTTTATTCACATCAAATTAAGTTTGTGTATAGCATTTTCAATTTAATTTTGCTACTTATAAAGCTTTAAAATGTGGATACAATTTACATGTTAAAACAGTGTTTGAAATGAGAAATGCAAACAATGTAATTTAATTTACATTTTCATTCTGCACCAAACATTGCTCATATGTCTTAGAAAATGCTAATTCAAATACAGAAATACATTGCCATTTAACATATTGCATTGCCATTTTGCATATTACATTTTGAATTGAATTATGCTACTCATATGCTTCCATATGTTTGGAACTGTTTGTTCAATGAAAGTAAAAAAAAAATCATTTGAGAAGACATTGAATTTTATATTCTTCATTTGAGCTTTTACCACTGTAAAAAATAAAGAGCTGAGTTAACTTAAAATTTTACAGCAACTGGCTACAAAGAATTTTTTTTAAGCTTAAGTGGTTGAAGTTGTGCCAAATTATTTTAAAAAGTATGCTTGACTTAAAACAATCGTTTCAGTCAACTTAAAAAAAAAATTGAATTGGCACAACTTTAACCACTGAAGCTTAAACTCAAAATTTCTTTGCAGCCGGTTGCTTTACAATTTTAAGTTAACTTAGCTTTATATTTTTTTTATAGTGTATATAGACAGGAAAAAAATAAGTAGTGACTGCAGGTGGAAGTAGTGGAGTAAAAGTACCAACATTACATTAAAAATACACTCAAGAGAAAGTAAAAGTCCACATTTTTAAAACTACTTGGTAAATTACAATTTCTGAGAAAAACTACTCAATTACAGTAGTTTGGGTTTTTGTAATTTGTTACTTTACACCACAGATGCATAGACATTTTTTATAATGTTCCAACTTTCCACACATTGTAATTATCTTAAACTCACCATAATAAATGGTTCTCTAATTGTTGCTAAACCACCAAACACCTACGTGATGTCATTTCAAGAGTACATCATTATACCATACATATCATTTCCTTAAACTTGCTTTGCAAGCTGTCGTATTTTGATCACAGTAAAAAAACAGATTTTCATAGTGTTTGGCTATCTTTTCCTTGGCCAAACACACACGCATGCAAATCCCTCTCGTTCAGCCACAGCTGCTGGGAAAGAAGCCTGTGCGTCTGTTTCCTGTCATAACAAACCGGTCCATAGTCAGCAGAAACGCCACTGCTGCTTTACCCTACAAACATCCCACTTTCATTCATAACAACCATTGCTAATGTGAACTACTACACTAGCTGTGCACAGCACTTTGGATACATTGTATTGTGCTTAAATGTAATAAATAAATAAATAAATAAATAAATAAATAAATAAATAAATAAATAAAAAATGTTGTTGTGGTAGCTGTAAAAAACTTGAATGCTCATCAAGTCTAACATGCCTGAAAGTTTGAAATCGTTTACCGCTTTTGGTTAAGCGATCTGAATTGTTGTTAGGGTGTTTTAACATTATGCATTGGTATAGCATTTTTGATGCTTGCTCTGTGTTATTACAGTATTCTGCCTAGCTGTTATGGTGATTTAATGATTACTAAGCATTAATCAGTTGTTTTTCTAGGGTGTTTGCTACGCTTTTCTTAGGGTGCACTATCTACTTAGCTTTGCTAGCTGCCCTAACTACTTGCTCTATTTATCAAGCGTAGCTAGGGTGCTCTTTCTAGGTGTTAGGGTGTTTATATTATTGATAGGGTGTTCTAAGTGTTGCTAGAGTGTTCTGTCTAGTTTCTAAGGTGTTAACTGTTGTTAGGTGTAAATAGGATTTGACTACTTTCTTGGAATTGCTAGCTATTAGCTCACCAAAAAAATTAACACACTGTCATCATTTACCTACCTCAAGTGGTTCCAAACACGTTTGAGTTTATTTATTCTGTTGAGCGCAAATGAGGTTTTTACTTTGAACAATGTTGGAAACTTTTAGCAAATGGCATCTGTAGTAGGTTACCAAAACTCTAACACATTTTTTTGTATTCAACTTAATTTTTACTTAGTTTTTCTTTCTTTCTTTTGTGGGGTAAACTAACTATTGCCAAGCAGTTGATGTTCTAACTTCTTGTTGGGTGTTGCCAGGGTGTTTTAAGTGTTGCTAAGCATTGATATAACATTCTGACCACTTGCTATGTGTCCTGCATGCTTGCTAGCATCTCTGGGTGACTGTCAAAGTAGGCATTTATAAGGTCTTCAGCCAATTTGTTAATAGGGTGTACTTCCAAGTTTGCAGAATTCAGGTAAAGTTTAAAAATAAAATCACATTCTTAATTTTAACGGTCCCTATATTGTTTACCATGCTAATTTGAATATTGGCTCTGAAATTTAAGTATGGCTTCAAAACATTATTCACACATTTATTCAGTGACAACTTCTGACACACTCCCTATATTGTTTACAATGGTACTTTGAATATTCGGTCTAAAATCACCGTATAGTACGACTTGAAAACAACATAAACACTGTTTATTTGACTGTGAACAATGCTGTACTTTGATAGTCATTGTTGCTAATATGATTTCGCTATTTAGAGCCTGCAAATAATATTTTTATTAAATTATATTATTAAGGGGAAAATCCGAATGTGCGAATATAAATCCGATTTTACCTCTGTGACCCCACTTTGGGAACCACTGAACTGTACTAGTTACTAGACATTGAATGACTCACTACGTTACTAGACAGATAAGATCAGTGTCAGTGAAACAAACACAGCTGTATCTGTACTTAATTAGATGAGGTTTATTTATTTAAAATGGCATCAAATGGCGTTTAAAGCAGTGAGGTCAACCAGAAACCAACAGTAAAAACTACGCTGGAGTTTTTTAAGGGAAAAAAACATGGCTTGACAGCGCCTGATCGCTGACCTTTGAAACTTCATATCTCAGCAAAACACACTGATTCAGTGAGAAAACGACAGAGAGGTTTGATTAGTCACGTATAAAGTAGAATCAAAAGATATAAACTCTAGTTATGTGTCTGCGATCAATCTCTGTTTTAACCAGTTGATGTTTGATTACCTTACTGAAAACTTCCAAGTCATCGTCTTCATCTAGATCTAACATTTGCCCGCTCATGTCAGCAGGGATCGCGACCGAAGCATTGCCCGATGACACGGTGTTGTCGACGGCTGGTACACTCATCGCTGCTCTTATCGCTACTTTGCTACAAGTTTTCTGGACTTCATCAGTTTTTTTTTCCGCACAACTCTCAAAAAGCTCAGCTGAGGCGGAGCGGGCTCCACTGCGCAGAATCGGAAACCGCGGAACAGGGAAAGAGCCGAGAGTTGAGGCGTGTGTGGACGCCCACGTGAAGGAGTGTGTGTTTACGGTATTTGCCTCAATATTTTGATGGTTGGTTTTTGTCCAGCAGCTTGTGCCTTTAAATGTTATACGAATTTGAGCCGTGAAATAATAGCGATGAAAATAGAAAAAATGTTTTTAAGTTTATATGTCATCTGTTTACATAATTTAAAGTGCACTTTGGATAGTTATTATTATAGTATTAATGTTATGATGGTTGGTTTTTGGCCAACAGCTCGTGCCTTTGACTATTAAACGAATAAGAACCGTGAAATAACAGCAATGCAAATAAGAAAATGTTTATACGTGTAAAGGTTTATATTTACATAATTAAAAATGGACTTTGGGTAGGAAACTATATTATGATGGTTGCAGGGGCGGAGTCAGTGATTTGGGGGCCCTAAGCAATTCCAGCTATGGGGCCCAAAAGTTTGTACTTTAATTTATTCTTAATTGATTTATTTTGCTTTTTTCTTATGTCACTCAATCTCCTTTTCTATATTTTGTCTTAATGCAAAAATAAAAATAAAAAATGCGTGTATAGAATCTAAATGATTTGTCTTTTTTAAGTTTATTCACAACTAAAATAAATATAATTTTTTATAGTTTCAATTACAAATAAATTTTAAATATATATAAAAAAAATTATTACGTTTTTAAACTAAACCCTTACCTAATTTGACTGCTGGACTGCTCCATGATTGAGGGTGGGGGGAAACATTTGCGCAGAAGTAATAAAAATTAAGCTTTTATTTTTTTAGACCGTCGCTATAAAAAATATGATTGTAAACGATGTTAAAAATAATTTATAGATACAATTTACACTTCTAGGTATTTATTTAGGGGCCCTCAGATTTCCTGGGGCCCTAAGCATCCGCTTACCTTGCTAATTGGTTAAATCCACCCCTGGACGGTTGGTACAGTGTTAATGTTATGATAGCTGAAAACTGTTCCTGTTTTTAAATGCTATTTGAACCATGAAATAGGGAAACTATTTATTTTGAAGGTTTATTAAGTTTATTTACATAATTTAAAGTGCACTTTGAGTATGAAACTGTATCATGATCAGTTTTAGGATTCCAGTTTGTGTTATAATCTGTGTGCAAACAAACATTTACTGATTTTAGTTGTGGTCATGTAGGCATATATCTGTTTTTACAGTAAATGGTATTTGTTCATGGTTTTTATGTGTGAAGTAATGATTTAATTAAAATGACTATGAACAGGGTGTCCGCTGGATCTTAATGTCTTAAATTTCCAAAACAAAATTCATAAAAATGTTGTGCTGTAGGACCTACAGCACAACATTTTTATGAATTTTGTAGGACTTAAATAATGTTAAACAGGTCTTAATCTTTACTATGTCTGAGTAAAGTTACTCAGTTAGGGTGACATCCATCCAATGACCTACAATACATCCTAATAAAACCTTGTTTTTTTATATTTAAGTTTTTTATTGCAAAGAGACACAATTTACAACAGCTATTAGACATTTTTACAGCAAATTCTCCATTAAATTCTCTAACCAGGGAAGGAAAACTAAAAACAATTACACGATTCCTGATCATAATACAAGGCCATTAGAAAAAAAAAATCCTTAGTGTTTAACCTTGTATAAGTCTAAAATTGAATTCTTAATGGTCTTAAAGTCTAAAAAGGTCTTAAATTGACTTGATGAAATCTGCAGAAACCCTGAATGAAAGTGCTACTATATTTTCATAGTTTTAGAGGGTCACTTGATAACCCAAGGTTAGTAAAATATAAGTACGCCCATCCAATGACCAACAATACATCTCATTAAAACCTTACTTTTTAAATTTAAGTTTTTTATTGCAAAGAGATATAATTCATAACAGCTATTAGACATTTTTACAGCAAATTCTCCATTAAATTTCCTAATCAGGGAAGGAACACTAAAAACAATTACACGATTCCTGATGATAATACAGGGCCATTAGAAAAAAAAATCCTTAGTTTTTAACCCTGTATAAGTCTAAAATGAATTCTTAATAGTTTTAAATGGGTCTAAAAAAGTTTTAAATTTGTCTTGATGAAATCTGCTCAAACCCTGTATGAAAGTGCTACTATTTTATCATGGTTTTAGAGGGTCACTTAATAACCCAAGGTTACTAAAATATGAGTAAACTAACATTTAGTTGATTTTAGATGTGTTCATGTATCTTTCTTTGTTTTTATTTTAATTTTTTTTATAATTGTAATTTCATGCATAGCCTACTTATGCCTATGTTGGTTTTGTTATGAACAATTATTATTTTGTTTTTGAACAATTTATATATTGAATTTATATTGGATGAACAGTAGCCTATTAAACATTTAACACAATATAAAAATAAACTTTATTTTTACGATAAAATATACAATAATTAACCATAATATATATAATAGAAAAAAATATTTTAACACTTTTTTTTTAAATAGTTTACTTTTAAATATGAAACGTTTTAACATTAAAATAAGAATTCTGGCACTTTTTTATTTTGGTAACAAGAACCAGTACAGTTTTCTTATACAATAAAATCCCTTAACATTTCTTAACAAGAATAAGGAAGAAGAGAAGAGAAAAATAACAGAGACGGTACATAATTATCAAATTACATACAAATATATTACGCACATTTTCCAATTTTAGATATTAACTAGAGATATTATGCACTTTTACTACAAAAAAATGCATATCTACAAACATGTTTATGTAAAAATGTTAAAGGAGGAGCATATATGGATTTTTTTAATTGCTTTTCTATTTTTAGACTTGGAAATCACTTTTATATACATTTGAATCTCTTTTTCCAGGACCATGAAGAGAGGTTTGCTTTTGGCAAACTTGGATTTATGTATGTGAAATTTACATAATAATAAAATAAAGTTTATAATAAAACCAGCATCTTTTAAAAAACGATCCTTAATATAATAACCCAAAATCCTCTGTTTATAAGATAAGGAAAATTATTTTAAAATATTACGAGAAATAAAAGCTTAATCCAAAAAAGTTGAGTATATTGGCAAGACCAAAATAAATGTGAAAAAGTTTCATTAAAGCGTTCACAAAAACAGCATTTTAACTCTATCAGTTTAAAATTTTTGAAGATATAATTTTATGGGATAAACTCTGAAGTCATTTAAATTATATTTCTTTAGCCTTATTTATAAGAATACTGGCACTTGTAGAATTGGCACTGACTTCCTCCTTAGTCCTTTTACCACCAGCAGATGCCACTGTTGCTCAATTTAAAAGCCTTCATAATTAAGACTTCATCTGACAGTGGCAATTACAAACCTATATAGCTATGCAAACACTCTGGCATGTTTTTTTTTTTTTTTCTGGCAGTGTGAGACTGTATTATAGGACAAAATCGGGCATATCTAATAAGAGACTTATTAGGAAATATCTAATTAGGGACATGCCAGTCAGCCTATATTGAATTTAACTACTTATCATGCGACCGCTCTCGTCATTAATATAAAATATTCTGTCACCGAATTCCTCATTAGCTGGCAGTTATTTCATTTATTTAATCAAATAAAAACTGTCCCCTTGGATATAATGAATGCAGGACTTGATCACATTTGGACTTCATCCATAATATCATCACAAATAATAATGCTTTACGCTGCCAAATTGAGTTTATTAGTGAAAACGGTTCTAGATATTGCTTTTTTTATAATATTTTACATATCTTTATTTATTAGATTACCTTAATATGAAACTAAATCAAGATCACTTCCTCCATCAAGATAAAATAATGCAGCTTTTTCAAAAACAGACACTGTTATATAGAAGAAATGGTGCTTATATTGCATTATAAAGGGCAGCATGAAGCAGGCAGCTGTAATGCTAAGCACAGAAAAGGTCAGCTCCACCCCGATCACATTAGCGTTCTGTCGTTTTATATCATTTGCTTTCGTAACTGATTTAAAGCTCAAGCTGGGAGCCTTTTTTTTTCTCGTTTTGATGTGTGACGATCAAAGCCTTTCATAACTGTGTCACCGTATCAGGCTGTGTGATGTATGAGCTCCTGTGAAACAATCTTTATTTAGGCACTGCAGTGAGCATATTCAATGCCAGCTATTAATTAAAACTGGTTTTAATGTAAATGATAAATAGCCTGCTGGAAAGTCATTTGTAAGGCAGGGGGATTGGGGATGTGTTACGTAATGGGATTCGGATGTTTGATATATGCTCATTAGATCAGATTCAGCGCAGACCACACCCATACTCACTGGTCCTGCTTGGAGATTAGTGGATAATGCAATATATGAACTGAAATCATAACAGAAATGTTGTTGTTTTTAAATATACATTAACTGGGCTGAAAACAAAAATCCAAGAACTATATATTTTAGCTAGCTGTGGAAACGTATCTCTATTATTTGATTTTGTTTAAATTGATATACTAAAGTAACTACTGCAGAAACAAAAACATGCAACAAAATGGCTGAAAATAGCATGTTCTACTGAAAACAGAAATTCTGAAAACTGCCTGAATTAATACGTTTATTGAAAATGAAAATAGAATAGAATAGAAGAACAGTTGAAATGTAGCGCGGATTGCATTATAAAGAGATGTTAACTTTATATAAAACGTTTTCAAATACATTTTATTTTAGTTTGATCTTGACAACATTTCTAATGTTATTAGTTTAGATTGATGCAATAAAAAATGAACACAAACTAAATGTTTTTTAAGCAAATTATACAAATTAAAATGTAAAAAATAAAAACTTAAAAAATAGTTGTTGTTTTTTGCTTTGTATCCCTTATACTGGGAAAATATGTTGAATATAGAATAAAATATATATAGAATATAGAAAAAAGAGAAAATTACAGGGGAAAAAATACTTCTACATGCACAGAAGTACTCATATAGACACAAATACACAGATGTTATATATATATATATATATATATATATATATATATATATATATATGTATATATATATATATATATATATATGTATATATATATATATATGTATATATATATGTATATATATATGTATATATATATATATATATATATATATATATATATATATATGTATATGTGTATATATATATATATATGTATATATATATATATATATATGTATATGTGTATATATATATATATGTATATATATATATATATATATATGTATATATATATATATGTATATATATATATATATATATATATATGTATATATATGTATATATATGTATATATGTATATATATGTATATATATATATATATATATATATATATATATATATATATATATATATATATATGTATATATATATATGTGTATATATATATGTGTATATATATATATATATATATGTATATATGTGTATATATATATATATATATATATATATATGTATATATATATGTATATATATATATATATATATATATATATATATATATATATATATATATATATATATATGTATATATATATATATATATATATATATATATATATATATATATATATATGTGTATATATATATATGTATATATATGTATATATGTGTATGTATATATATATATATATATATATATATATATGTATATATGTATATATATATATATATATATATATGTATATATATATATATATATATGTATATATGTATATATATATATATATATATATATATATATGTATATATATATATATATATATGTGTATGTATATATATATATATATATATATATATATATATATATATATATATATATATATATGTATATATATATATATATATATGTATATATATATATATATGTACACAGTTGAAGTCAGAATTATTAGACCCCCCCCCCCTCCCTTTTTTTCTTTTTTAAATATTTTCCAAATGATGTTTATCAGAGCAAGGAAATTTTCACAGTATGTCTGATAATATTTTTTTCTTTTGGAGAAAGTCTTATTTGTTTTATTTTGGAAATCGGTTATTAGAAATAAGTTATTAAAACTTTTATGTTTAGAAATGTGTTGAAAAATCTTCTCTCCGTTAAACAGAAATTGGGGAAAAAGTAACCAGGAGGATAATAATTTAGGGCGGCTGAAAAATCTGACTTTAACTATACAAACATATAAATAACTGATTTATTTTATCTTTGTCATGATGACAGTACCGGGCGATGTGGTGGCGCAGTAGGTAGTGCTGTCGCCTCACTGCAAGAAAGTCACTGGTTCCAGCCTTGGCTGCGTCAGTTGGTATTTCTGTGTGGAAGTTGAATGTTCTCCCTGCGTTTGCTTGGGTTTCCTCCGGGTGCTCCGGTTTCCCCCACAAGTCCAAAGACATGCGGTACAGGTGAATCTGGTAGGCTAAATTGTCTGTGTTCTATGAGTGTGAAAGAGAGTGTATGAGTGTTTCCCAATGATGGGTTGCGACTGGAAGGGCATCCGCTGTGTAAAATATGTGCTGTATAAGTTGGTGGTTCATTCCGCTGTTGTGACCTCAGATCAAAAAAGGGACTAAGCTGAAAAGAAAATGAATGAATGAATGAATGAATGGTGACAATAAATAATATTTGACTAGATATTTTTCAAGACACTTCTATACAGCTTAAAGTGATATTTAAATGCTTAACTAGGTTAATTATGTTAACTAGGCAGGTTATGGTATTTAGGCAAGTTATTGTATAATGATGGTTTGTTCTGTAGACTATTGAAAAAAATTTGCTTAAAGGGGCAAATAATTTTGTCCTTAAAATGGCTTTTAAAAAATTAAAAACTGCTTTTACTCTAGCCAAAATCAAAAAAATAAACCTTCTCCAGAAGAAAAAAAAAAATTATCAGACATACTGTGAAAATTTCTTTGCTCTGTTAAACATCATTTGGGAAATACTTAAAAACGAAAAAAAAAAGATCAAAGGGGGCTAAAAATTCTAACTTCAACTGTATATATCCTCACCTTTGGAATAATAAGGTTCTATCTGCGTTCTGAGTGATTTTGAGATATTGAGCTTCAAAGTTTTTGCATTACATATAGCAAACAGTATGTGTGTAACATTTGTTTTTAAATAAGTCTTAAAGTAAACAACTTATTAATAAACATCCCCATAATGTAAATAAGTCGTCATTTAATACAAATATTTTAATAACTCAATTTTGACAAAATTTTCAGATAGAACCTTATAATTCTAAGGTGACGATATATTTAAAGAATATAAATAATATATCAGTTACATTTATTTGTGAAAATAGTAGAATTTTTAAAAATAATTGTTTCTACATATAATGTAACTTTAGAATCAAACTTTTCTTTTACAAGACTTTTCTTTTATAGCAAAAAAAGTGTTGTTAGTTTTATAATGTTATTCATTATAAATGTTATTCATTTAATGTTATTCATTAAGTCATTGCATTGATTGCATTATTAAATAAAATAAAAATTGTGTACTAAAATATAAATGACTAGTTCAGCATTTTATTTTTGATAGTTGCCATGGCAACTAATTTCCATTTAACTTGATGCACAAAAATAAATAAATAAATAAATAAATAAATAAATAAAATGTATGCAAGAAAACTGAATTCAAATTACAATAAAAAATAAATACTAATAAATAATTTTGTCAATAAATACAAAATAAATACTGATAAATTAAAATGGCTAATAAAAACCATAATAGTATTTCACTACTACTGAAATAAAACTCTCTCTGCGTGATTTTATACAAACAGCACTACTTTGCTTAAAAACATAGCTGTTTACCTAGCAGTAGCTGATGTATCAGTGAATGTAGTGTTTTGTGTGACTGTGTGTGAATGAACGACATTCTGGCATCCCACACTGATTTTGTGGCACAGTCCCAAATCCTTCCTCCACCAACCTCCATCAACGGCAGATAATAATTACATCAGCATTACCCCACAACAATGGCGTACATAGATCAGCTCCTTTCAAATTACATTTCCTTCCTGTTGGGCCCATTAGCGATGTCGACCAGACCATGTTTTTTTTTTTTTTTTTAAAGAAGGAAAAAAACCTATTGCTGTTGTTTCTGAGTGCATTTGCTGGACGATGCCGCAGAGAATTTCGACAGTCCTGTTAAAACCCCCTCAGATGTAGAATAGGCTTGATTTGGGAAAACCGCTTGCTAATCTGCAGTGTGCCATAATAAACTGTGTTTTGGCAGGAAGAAAAAACCTTCACATAATGCACACAAAACATCAAATAGAGAAGACTTGAGCCACCTGGAGCGAATGCAGAAGAAGACAATTAAAAATCAATTTACTGTCAAAAAAGCTTTGCTTTCTAATTAAATCCGCACACAGCCGAGTCTCTCTCGTTGCTGGCTGATGCACAGTTGCAAAGCACACATTTATTTATTTATTACCCCCCAGACGGGTGCAATAGTTATTATCGCTTTTACGATATTCGCTCGTTTTTTTGTCTTCATCTTCGACTCTGTTTGAGATGCTGTGAATTCTGACGAGGATCATTATACCTTATTTTTATAGGGTTGTAATCAGGCTTCTAAATGCATTTTAAATGTGACTGCTGTTCAGTACTTACCAGGTGTCCAATCTAACAACTGTGCCGTCATGATCGCTTTCATTAGCAACTAGTACATGTCGTAATAATGGCCATTCATTATAAGACACTTTTTTTTGTGTGTGTGGCTGAGCAGCTGGACACTACTTTGTCTTTTAATTCATCTATTAAGGCCTTTAGAAGGTTCAGCTTCCTCTCCAGATCTCCATTAGAAAGATATGGAGGATTTGAAGAAGGCTTGAAGTTGTAATGGGTCTTTGAGGAATGCAGTTTAATGGATTTGTGTTAAATGGACTTATAGTTTTATCAACGTGCTGCTCCAGATTTGTGTACCGGTGAAGTGTTTGCTCATGTTGAAGATGCAAACTAAAATGATCTATTGTGTTGAATTTACAGTTTAACCCTTGTGCACTGTTCTAATTTACTACTCTTTTGTTAAGTTTGGGATGAAAACATCCCCTGAAATAAACTGCTGTAAAAATGCCTCCGATTAATTAATTTTTTTTTCACATTTTTTTTGCATAAATCTGTTAATCAACCTCAGTCCTGATCTAAACTACTAAATTGTTTAGAAGCACACAGGATTTTAATTATTTAATTGGCAAATTCACAAATGATGTCAGTGATTTGGTGAGAAAAAAAAAAACACAAAATGACATATTTTTAATATTAAAAGTAATTATGGACTGGATTTTTTCCCCTTTTATCACAGTCTTGGACATGTGAATGATTAGTAACAACATTGGCTTTGGTGCATTGTTAGATTTTTCTTTTTTCTTTCGAATTTGCTGTTGGTGGCTGTTTTTGCCCCATTGACTTCCATTATAACCACATTTGATGGTGAATAAATACACAGTCTTTGTTTTTGTTTACTCCATGTAGTTCTGAGTGCTGAGATGCATATTTTGATTTTCTCAGACACAGCAAGGTAATACACAAAGAGAACTCGCACAATCACAGACACACATACACATACTTTAATTTGCTCTTATACTCTATATAAAGTCCAGTAACTAAGCTTTTATTTCCCCGACGGGGAAATCATTAACAAACAAAGATGCATGATTATATGGTGTCAATAAATTTGGTTGAAATGGAAGTCAATGAAGCAAAAAGAGCCACCAACAGTAAATTAGAAAGAAAAAAAGAGAATTAATTAAAAACAATGCATCAAAGGAAATGTTGTTTCACATGTCCAAGACTTTGATGAAAGGTTAAAAAAATTCAGTCCACAATTTCTTTTTATATTGACAATACTTCATTTTTGTGTTTTTTCACCAAATCAGTGACATCATTTGTGAATTTGACAATTAAAGAGTTAAAATCCTGTCATTTTCTTTAGCAATTTAGTAGTTTTGATATCAGGACTGAGGTTGATTTTATAGATTTATGAAAAAAAAAAATATATATATATATATATATATATATATATATATATATATATATATATATATATATATATATATATATATATATATATAAAATGTTTTTTTACAAGTTTATTCAGTGGATGTTTTTTATTCCTAACATAACAATAAGGTGGTAAATATGTCTAGTGAATCGTTGAGTTTTTTAAATTCAAAGCATTTTCTCAAGATAAGTGTCAAAATAAGATTTGTCACCAAAAATTATTCTGCTAGCTGAAACAGAAAAAGTTATGACCCTAAGTGGATGAAAACATCCCCAAAAGTACTTAAGGGTTAAGTCGAAATGATTCGCCCTCCTGTGAATTCTTTTCTTCTTCAAATATTTCCCAAGCGATGTTTAAAAGAGCCAGAAATTGTACATTTTTTCATATAATACTTTTTTCTTCTGGAGAAAATCTTATTTGTTTTATTTTAGCTAGAATGAAAAAATGTGAATTCAATATTATTAGCCCCCTATTTTTTATTTTTTTTTGGGATTGTCTACAGAACAAACTATACAATGACTTGCCTAATTAACCTAGTTATACTATATTAATATCTTGAAAATACCTAGTAAAATATTATGTACAATCATCATGGCAAAGATTGAATAATTTAGTTATTAAAAGTTAGTTAATAAAACTATTGTTTAGAAATACTAAAAAAATCTCTCTTAAAAAGAACTAAGAACTATCAATCTGAAACGCACACATACAGAGAGAGAAAAAGAGAGAGATGAAACTTTATTACTTTCATAAAAATAAAAATAATACAGAGCTTCTAATATGCCGTCACCGGTGTCACCACTTTGCATTTGCACTAGTGAAGGGTCTGGAAAAGTGCCCACAAAATGTAATATTTTGACCAAAACTGATGCTGCATCCCAATTCACGTACTTATACTACACCCTAAAAGTATGCACTTATTTGTGTGAAGGAAAAGTATATACTTTTGATTGTGAAACAGATGCAAGCTTTAGGACATACTACTCACTCGTTAACAGATCGTTATGTTGCTTAGTTACGAGCCTGTCAATCATTCACACATCATCCACATTACTTTAATTTTTAATTTCCTACCTTATTTAAGAAGCAGCAGCAGGATAATCTGCCATTCCCAAGTATTTCATGCAGAGAAATCTCCTCAGGTTCTCACGTCTCACGTCCAACGCGAAATGTATTGTGGACATTATCAGCGCGTAGAGTATGGCCGGTTCTACACTTCGAATGTTTACCGGAAATCGCAAACCATCTGGGAACCTTTTGGCATACGCTTGTCAACATGTTATAATTTGGGGCTAATTATGGTGGCTGGAGAATATCTGATATTCTACTTAAATGTATTATTATTCTTCCTTCTTCTTCTTCTTTTTTTTCTGAGACTAATTTTTAAGTGTATCTCCACTTATAAGCTTTTCAAGCTACATACTTCAAACTTTTGTCAGACTTTCAATCTGGTCTGACTCATGTTGCTATATCTTTTCTAATTAATCTTACTTTCAGTTTTCAGATAAACGACCCAGAAAACTCCCAAAAGTCACATTGACTTAACATTGGGTCAAACTTGGTGAGCTCATAACTCTGCATCAGAGTGTCATACAGACTTATGGCTGTGTTCAGTCTATCCAGCAGCCAATTACTAATGACCTTTAAACTTACTAACTAGTCCCTAGCAACTGATCTCAGCACCATAGTAACTGTCCCATAGACTTCCATTGTAAAAGACTGTCATTGACTTAACATTGGATCAACCTTTGTGAGCTCTTAACTCTGCATCAGACTGTCCTACAGATTAGAGTCTGGCCTCATTCAACTCAGCCTAGCCAGCAAGCCAATCACTGATGACCTTTAAACTTACTAGCTACTACCTAGCAATCAATTTTAGCACACTAGCAACATAGACTGTAACTAGCTGTTCTAACACATGCTAATAGTTTTAACATCCTATTGACATGCTAATCTTGCTTAGCAACATGCTATTGACATGCTAGTCATGTTAGCACATGCTAATTCAGGCTAACAACATAATAGAAAACAAGCTGCTGATTTATGCTAGTATCATGCTAACAACATGCTAATCCATGTTGGGATCATATTAACAACATGTTAATTCATGCTAGAAACATGTTAACAATATTATTTCATGCTAGAAACATGCCAACAACATGCTAATTCATGCTAGAATCATGCTAACAATCTGTTAATTCATGCTAAACATGCTAACAACGTGCTAATTAATGTTGGAATCATGCTAACAACATGCTAGTTCATGCTAGAATCATGCCAACAGCATGCCAATTCATACTAGATTATGCTAACAACATGCTAATTTGTGTTAAAAACATCAAAATTCATGTTGGAACCATGCTAGCAACATGCTATTTCATGCTAGAAACATGCTAACAATATGCTAATTCATTCTAGAAACATGCTAACAATATGCTAATAAATGCTAGATGCTAACGACATACTAATTCATGCTAGAAACATGCTAACAACATGCTTATTCATGCTAGAATCATGCTAACAACATGCTAATTCATGCTAACAACATACTAATTAATGTTGGAATCATGCTAACAACATGCTAGTTCATGCAAGAATCATGCCAACAACGTGCTAATTCAAACTTAAATCATGCTAACAACATGCTTATGTGTGTTAAAAACATGATCATGTTGGAACCATTCTAGCAACATGCTAATTCATGCTAGAAACATGCTAGCAACATGCTAATTTATGCTAGAAATATACTAACATGCTAAATCATGCTAGATTCATGCTAATAACATGTTAATTTCTTAGAATCTTGCTAATTCATGCTACCAACCCCAGACACAGGGATCAACTTTAAATCTTTTTACTGGCTTGATTCAGTCTTAACAGTGGTTGCATTGTTGACTGGAGGGATCTTAAACATTCTTTTAGCCAACTTGATACTTTTTCAAACCAAATAAACTACTTCCAAAAGGCTTCCTAAAGCCACCGTAAAGTTTGTTCTCAAACTTTATCATCTAGTTCTATTTTCAAATACTATTTAGGACGGATAGTATGCGCATTGGGAAGCAGCATAAGTAATATATGGTGACAATGGCTGCAACATCACAAATATTCCGCACCAACATCCAAACTTTGATTGACTAGATTGTTAGGACGTGCTTTTAGACTAAAAGGCATTTTCTAATTGCACTCAACATCAGGCTTAAGAGCATTCGGTCTGGATGCGTTTGAGGCCTTTTGAGATTCTCAGTATTATTTTATTGACTATAATTCTCATCGAGTCAACAGGTGGATCCACAGCACTCTATAAATGTCCATGTACACAGCACTTTTGCTCTCTCCTAAAGAGCATCTCATTTGTGACGTTGGGTTTTAAAGCACACACACGCACACACATGCAGAACTCCATCACACTTTAATGACTGCCAGTGCTGGCCTTCCCTTCTCCCAAATGTCCCTCAATAACCCGCTTTAATGGCACAATCTAATTAAAATAATAATAATAATCTTGAACTTTCAGTATGTAGACCTCTAACCTGTGAAATCTAATTAAGTCTCAGTCACAAACAAACAAAAAAAGGCATTACTAATCAATCAACCAGAAAGAAGATAAATTAGAGGAGGGGCAGGAGAGATGCAGGGCTGAGAGAGGACGATAAGCAGAGGTGAAAACAAAACGCTTCTCAATGCAGTCATTGTTCAGGTCTGTTTTTTAACTTCTGTAATGTCTGATGTTTTAAAACTTCCCAAATGAGGGTATATTCCAACCGTTTTCATGAGGTTTAATTTAATGATCATGGAAATGGCAAGAATGTCACGTTTGAGAGTTGTCTGTTTGTTGCGTGAAAGTTTGGAGTTTTATTTGTTAATGTTAATACAGTCGGCTTGTTGTTTGTATTTACTGCTCATGTGGGAGGTGCAGGTTCAGATTTCACAATCATCATAATAATACAGCCGCCTTAATATTCTTTCATAATGTTATATTATAATGTTATAATTAGAATTTCAGACAGTCAAGTCTCTAATATGAAGTAGTTTTATGTATTTGTTTGTTTATTTAATATTAAAATTAAAATAATAACAATGATAATAAATAAAGATGATTTATTTTTGTTGTTCATAAATTAAGTATTAATTATTAACAATTATAAATTGTGTATATTTTTTAACAAATATGTTGCTTTAGAGCTTTATAATATATTAATAATAATAATAATAATATAATTAATATTTAATTAATATATTAATTAAACATTTTATGCATTTATTTGTGTTTATAATATAATTACAAATTATTCACAATTAGAAATTGTAAATATTTTCAACAAATACGTTGCTTTAGAGCTTTATAGTGTATTATTATTGTTAATAATAATAATAATAATAATAATAATAATAATAATAATGATAATATAATTATTATTTAATAAATATATTGATTAAATATTTTTATGTATTTATTTGTGTTTATAATATAATTATAAATGATTCACAATGATAAATTGTAAATACATTTTAACAAATAAATTGCTTTAGGAGTTTATAGTATAATAATAATAACAACAATAATAATGTCTGACATTCAAAAGTTCTTAGTATTAAAGAATTTTAAATATTTATTCATTTGTTTATTTATGTTGTTTATAAATTATGAATAATTTTAAGAAGTTAAATGGTCCTTAAAAGTATAAATAATAATAATAATATAATTATAATAATAATTTCTGACAGTCAAAATTATCTAATATTAATTAAAGAATTGTTTGTATTTATTAATGTGTTTATGTTGTTTTACACATTAATTATTATAAATGATTTACATTTATAAATAATTTTCGGAAGTTAAATGGTCGTTAACGGTATACTACTACTACTACTAGTAGTAGTTACAATAATAATAGTTTTAGCCACTTTTAATAATAGACATGAGTTTTGTTTTTTATATTTAGTTATTATCGATATTATTATTATTTATTGTTTTTGTCGTTTTTAAACAGTTGTTGAGATCTATAGTATTCATTAGTATGGAATTATTTTTATTGCACAATTTATTTGTTAGATAATAAATAAATAGAATAAATCAACAAATTTTTGTTTAATTTATGGATGATATGTGTATATTTTGCATTGTTTACAATGCATGCAATTGCTACAAGCGTTAATTCATCATTGATTTTTAGAGAGATTTTGTAGTTTCATAAAGACTACTATCAAACATTAATAAGCACAAGCAAATAGCTGACCTCAGTGCTCAAAAACGTGGACTGAAAGTCAAAAACCTTAATATTTAATGAAGTCTTTAAGCAACATTTATTTTTAAATGCATCAAATCTTTAGCGTTATCTTCCAGAGTGCTACATTTTTTCCTCCCAGATTTCTATCAACTCTCGTTTTAGCATCTAACAGAAATCAGAGGTCATGAGATGCAGATCCAGATGGAGGATGGTCTGCATATAAATATAACCAGACGCAGTGTTCATCTGATTTCAATGATTAGGCTTCTAACTGCAACATCATCCTCCCACTGCCAACACCTCCACATACAATTCTTCAGCTCGGCTCAATATGTTTCATCAATAACCAGCACATTACTCCATAATGACCATCACCAGCTCTGAGATGCTTCATCATGTCTTCAAATGAGTTGCCAGATTTAGCGTTATGGTTCCAATAGAGTTATAACAATAAGCCACCCGCTCTGTTCCTCTGGATGCATTTTCTATCGCACAAGCACGCATTCAAGAGTGTTTCTTACGTTTTAAAATTGTGTAAGGAGAATGAGAATTACGGCTTTGTTATTATGTCCCTTTGTCGCAGAAGTTAAAGCTAAATACTTTGGGAAATGAAGTGTCTTTGTTCAGTGTAGCGAGGAGTCAGGGCTTTTGAACAATAATGGGATTAAAACAGAGGATTTAAGGACTGAGTGGCAAAATTGAGTTTTGTCAACTTTGTTTTCCCAGTTTCTGTTGCTAAATCATATCCGGGAGAGCAGTTGTTGCCTTTTTTATTATTATATCTTGGGGTAAATGTATTGTGGTCTTCAGCATTGGTGTAAAAAGTTGTTTTTG
This sequence comes from Danio rerio, assembly GCF_052040795.2. NCBI lineage: Eukaryota > Metazoa > Chordata > Actinopteri > Cypriniformes > Danionidae > Danio > Danio rerio. Next base: position 33,572,388 of record NC_141044.1, read on the forward strand.
AACCTCAAAATGATGATTATTGCAATGAGGAGCAGAAAACTGTCATTAACAAAGATTTCACTGTTAAAAAATATGCTGTTTTGTTTCCGCATTTTTGTGAATCATGTTTTTTTATATTTATTTATAGTTATGAATTGATTTATGGGACCTTGATCTCCACCCTGTTGACCTTTAATTTAGAAAATTCATTCATTTATTTATGTTCCTTTGGTTTAGTTTCTATTTCAGAGGTCGCCACGGTGGAATGAATCGCCAACTATTCCGGCATATGTTATATTACCCAATGGAGGCCCTTCCAGCAGCAACCCACTACTGGGAAACATCCATACACACTCATTCACACACACACACACTACAGCCAATTTAGTTCATTCAATATATCTACAGCACGTCTTAGGACTGTGGGGGAAACTGGAGCACCAAGAGGGAATACACACCAAAAAATGCCAACTGGTCCAGCCGGGAACCAACGACCCTCTTGCTTTGAGCCAATATGCTCTGAGCCACCATGCCGCTCATGTTGAAAATACAACTGTTCTATTTAAAAGTGGCTTTTATTGACATTTGAATAGTTTTACACCGTATATAAATAATATGTACAGAATTAGGTCTGTAAAATAACAGGAAAAAGTACTCAGGGTTTATATTATCATTTACAACACCAATCTAGAAAATATATCACTTCAAACAAAGCTAAAGCTATTGATCAAAAAACATTTTTGTTACTTGAATAAAATACAATTTTCACAAACTAAAATTTGAATAAAACTAAAAAGAGTCACTGATGAACTAATGAATATAATAATTACCAAAACTATTGATCAATTTCAGAATGAATAAGGTGCAGCTGTTTAGAGAAATAACAGTAGATTTGAACATAAAAGATGTGCTTTATATTTCCTACCAATAAAATCAAACTTAGCGTTTAGTTACATAATATATGTTCAAGAAGAAGTTTAATCATTTCTTCAAAATCCTTAACATTTGACATGTTTATTAGTTTAAGCTGTATTTGTGTGATTTTTATGTTTAGTGTCTGTTCAAACAATAAATTAAGAAGAGGTTTGCACAAGAGTTAATGTAATGTCTGAAAACATTCAACTTTTTATTGGTCGATGTCTTTTGTTTAACCCAGGCTCATTCTGATTACGTACCCCTATATACGTCTCTGGAGAGCAATGAATATGTCCAAGGAGCTACGTTTTTTTTTTTTTTTTGCAGTTTTTTCACTTCCTCAAATTTCTTTCGCGAGTGCCATTCACCTCTGCTATTCTTGCGTAAATCCACCAGAGGGTGCTATCGACTGACTTGCTGGCAAACCGGTCCCCTGACGCACCTACTTCCCTAAACCCAACCAATAGTGTTTTAAAAGCAATCCAGAAAAAGAAAAGCCCTCGCATCAGCCTGATTTTCTTTTTTTATATCACGTATTCAGATTTTACCACATTCTCACCCTGTTATTTACTTGTTTGTTTTATTTTTTTGCTTTTGTTTTACCTGCTTACTGGAACCGTTCTTTACCACACTCGAACGTCATCGTCACGGTCAACTCCTCTCTGCGTCTCAAATCCTCCAGTGTGCTCGGCGAGCCACTGATAAAACTGGTAACAGTAAAAATCTGTCAACATGGAGGTAAGCAGTCAGCTGGTAAGCCCAAAAGAGGACAACGTCGCACCACCCCGTAGCATTCGTTTTAAAGACTAAATGCTGCCATATTTTCGTCTGGCTACATAATTCGTGATCTCCAGAAATGTATATAGGGGTACGTTTTCAGAATGAGCCTATATTGCTGGTTTACTCTGGTAAACTATAATTACTAAACTTAAAGCAATATTAAATGCATAAAAACGGTAACACTTTAGGTAACAATTCACACCATTTATCACTGGCTTATTACTTGCCTATTATTAAGATATTAACACTTATAATCTTATTTAACATCTCTCATCCTACCCAACTCACCTTATAGCAAAAAGGTTGCTGATTCGAGTACTGGCTGGTTAGCCGGGCTAGTTTAACCCCCGGTACTTTTTCCTGATATGTTACAGATCTACTTCTCTACGTATTATTTATAAAAGGTTTCAAACTGATTAAATGTCAATAAATGCCACTTTAAAATTGTACAGTTGACTTTACAGCATGGGCGTCACGATGACGCAGTGAGTAGCACAATCGCCTTACAGCAAGAAGGTCGCTGGTTCGAGCCTGGACTGTGTCGGTTGGCATTTCTGTGTGGAATTTGCATGTTCTCCCCGTGTTTGTGTGGGTTTCCTCTGGCTGCTCAGGTTTCCCCTACAGTCCAAAGACATGCGCTATAGATGAATTGATTAAACTAAATTGGCTGTATGTGTGTGAATGAGTGAGTATGGATGTTTCCCAATACAGAGTTGCAGCTGGAAGGGCATCCGCTGTGTAAAAAATATGCTGGAAAAGTTGGCGGTTCATTCTGCTGTGGCGACCCCTGATGAATAAAGGGACTAAGTTGAAGGAAAATGAATAAACAGGACATCACAGCCAAGATAGCACAAATGATCGCAATGAGTGATCTGCCATTCGCCCTTGTAGAAAACCCTGGATTTCTTATGCATATGGAGCACGTAGAACCTCGATGTTAACTTTTAAAATGTATTTTATTGAAGTATTGGGTTTCGGTATCGGTAGATACTCAAAATCAAATGACTCGAACTCATGGGCAAAAAAACCTAATCAGTACATCCCTAGTAATAGGCAGCTAGTTTATTAAGCTAAAACTCTTGGTCAAGGGTTTATTAATATCATGAGTTGTACGTCAAAATAAAGTGTGACCATAAAAACTATTTATATTTATAAACTTATAGCAATTTTTTAAATGTTATCAAAGTAAAATCTAATTTAAAAATGCAAATAACCTTTAAACTAATGAAAATGTCCACACAAGTCACTTTTCAAACATCACAAGTTGTTGAAGGACCAGCCTAATCTCACGAGGAAACGCAAGTATTTTACGTTTTTCTCAGTTTAGTGGATAATTCGTACGAATTAATACGTAATTTGTTCGTTGAGTTGTATGAAACAGTACGATTTAAAAAGGAGGCCTGGCACCCAACCCCGCCCCTAAACCCAACCATCATTGGGTGATGAGCAAATCTTGCTAAACTGTACGAATTAGATCGTATGAATTCATACGAATTAGCCACTAAATCAAAAAGATGCGAATTGCCGCAAGATGTGTTGCAGACCAAGGTGTCGTAATGTGATTCAAAAGCAGAAATAAATTAAAAGAATAAATGAACTTGAATCACAAAACATACAAACCACTTTATTTACTGGATTTTTTACAGTGTAGCTGTTTGACTTTAGTGTAATTGGACTTTTACTGTAAGACACGGCCTACTGTAGCTTCTCCCCACACGACAACTAGCCCCGATCTCTCACATATCAAAGCATCAGATCATTTGCTTGTTCTCTTCTCCGGCTGTGTTTATCTGCCATGACTTTCCTGTATGCGGTTTCACAGCCGCTGTCTTCGCCGTCTCATTAGTGCTTCTCATCTTCATTTCTCCCTTCCTCGCCATTACTGCAGCCTAGCGCTTCTCTCCACTTCTCTACCCGCCGCTCTATCCACCTCCAGATACATTATGTAGATTAAACATTGCTCAGCTGTACAGTGGAGTGTCTATGACTGCAGCACTTTGTTTTCCTAAATAATTAACAAGGCCGGTGTGGATTTACTGTCTAATGTAATACTTCCACATCCTTCTGGGGGTGAGATGGGCATCTGGCTCCTCGCTCGAGCCTTGATGGGCCCCCAAGAAGGCTCCAGTGCGAACTCGGAGCATTAAAATTTAAAGCAGCACATTAGGTATGAGGCCGCAGCAGAGGCTTTTCAGTAAACAGAAGGAATTGGGTGGCATTAACCGCAGAAACGGAGGCAAGCCGGCGATAATGCTGCCTGCTCCCTAATGAGGCCTTTGTGGAGGGGGAGAAGAAGAAGAAGAAAAAAAAAAGGCCAACTGTAATTTGGCTGCTTTTTCCTGTGTGTGTGTTTTATATGTCCATCGCCATTTTCCCTCCAAGGTATTGATTTAAACTTTTGGTCCATAATTAGCATCCGTTGGAAGGACAGAAAGTTGGCATGTAGTTTCTGTTATGTAAATCCAGCATGATCGGGTGACCCCAACACGTCTATCGGGACGTTCCCTGCAGGTCACCACCCGCTAAAAGATGCCATCCGCATCCCAATTAAGTGCTCGGATTCATCACGGCGAGAGCTGTTTTTTTTTTTTTTGTACGAGCGCTAAATAAACAAACACCCTGGAAAAGGTCCTATTTAATCAGCTTAGCCTCTGCTTTGGTGCGCCTTGACAGGCTGCATCTGGGAAGGAGCCGGGTCTGCCAGGAGTCATTTTCAAGAACCTTCAGTGACGGCCGTAATGACTAACCATCACCTCCCATTCTTCAAATTATCATTGCAGTCACATTCAATAGCAGAAGGTTCAGCCTGTCCCATCAAAATGCCCTTTCAGCCTCAGTGGACTGTGGAAAACCTGCTGGAAATGGCACGTTATTGTCATCGGCTTGGAAATCTGGGGCTTTTGTGGAAATGACGCTCATTTTGGATGTTTAAAATTGAGTTGTGCTACTTTGTATTATCTCTGTTATGCCGGTCAGGCTTTGTGCCTGAAGGATGCAAATTGGCATCACGATTCCATTTAGCAAGATACACACAAATAGCCTTGTGCTGTAATGTGTGTTGCGATCACATTGAGGGAATGGGAAGTGCAAATGTCCATGTTTTCTCGTACCAAAAAAAGTGCCACTGGCTCGTTTTTTTTTTTTTTTCAAAAAGAGTGTTTTGCTTTGGTCTCGCGGTAGTGCCTGAGTGGGTCGAGGAGTCGTATCTGGAAGGATATGAAGTTTTGAAGAGGCACATCGATTCTCCGGCTTCAAAGACATCTTCTGGAGAGCCACAAAGCCATTACTGGGGCTACCTGCTTGCTCTTAATGCAAATAAGGGAACGGGATTGTTAGACCACATCATAGCAGGCTGCGCTTTCAACGCACTCTCATCAAAAAGCAATGAGAGTGGATTCAACATCATTATTGAGCATTTGTTTGTGCATGAGGGTGTCCTGTCTGAGCGAGTGTGTCCGTGTTGACGTGAGCGAGAGTATGAGTGGATCAAGGCACAGGAGAGGGAGAGTGTGTATATGTGTGTGTGCTTATGCTCTCGTATTGATGTGTGTGTTGTGGTGACTAGCTGTTTGCAGCGAACAGGAACAGGCTCTATATATCAGCTGGTAGCAGAGAGTGCACTAGATCAATGGAGGAACCGTTTGCTTTGAGAGTCTACCGATGATCAGAGGTCTGGCGTGACCCCCCCCCACCCCCCTTTCTTTCCCTCAGACTGACTATCCGAGAACTTTGCTGGCACACGCTCTCTAATTAGACCCGTTCTCCTCATGCTCTCTAAACACCACTGCTTTTTATTGCAATTAGTTAAGTCATTAAGTTGATAACACCACACTTGATAACGCTGCTCTGTCTTGGATGGAAATCAGAACAGTAGAGTCCCTTTAAGAACATCAGTTGCATTCAAAGTTCAGCATGAAAGTTGCTGCAAAAAATGAAAACCTGGTCTGAACTATTTCATTAATGGTTTTAACTATTTTCAACTGCCATTTCAGGCTAGAATGTCCACTGGAACAACTACTTGTATTCCTTTATGCGTACATTATGACTACAGGGGCAGATGATCATTAAAATGAAGGCACTTTTTTGCATGTGTTACTTCTCATCTCCGGCATGGGAGGTGGGTGCACCAATAAGAGTTCTGAAATCTGCAGCCTCTAGAGCAGGGGTGTCCAAACTCTTTCCTGGAGGACCAGTGTCCTACATATTTTAGTTCCAATCCCAATTAAGCACACCAGAACCAGCTAATCAAGCTCTTTCTAGGTCTACTAGAAACTTCCAGGGGAGTGTGTTGAAGGAAGTTGGATCTAAACTATGCAGGACATCGGTCATCCAGGACAGAGTTTGGACACCCCTGATCTAGAGTGCCTTATGAGGACTACTGTTAATCTGCACTGCTCTTACTAACTAATCTCCATTGCACTCACTCTCCTAAACCTTGCTCCCATTCAGGTCAAAGAACCAGTGTAACCCTTTCAGTTTAATTTGCACTGCGCCATGCAGTGCAAATTCAAAGTGGCATGTCTGACATGGGTGGCAGGGCATGATAATGTTAACAAGGACCACAGGCTGTATCATGAGGTTTACCTAGACAACTCTTTCTTGATTACTTCCAATAATGTGCACCTATATGACACTTGGTTTTACTTGCAACCTTCCAGGTGGGATTTGAACTGGTCTTTCCACCTTAGGAGTTGGATGGGCTAACAAGACTGTTAAAGATATCAGCTACTTGTGTGTGTCTTGAGTCCAGGGGAGTGAGGTTTATACACACAGCTCATACTAGAAGGGCTCTGTTACATTCACTCCCTTGATCTTGACTTCAATCAGGGTCACGGCACCAATGTGTCCTCTTCAGTTCTTCTCGCACTACTTCAATTGGTATTCAAACTTGCGTCTCCAAATTTACGTACTCCTGGCCTCTTCTACCTTGGTTTGACAAAGTTTCCGCCACTTTCTCTTGTCTGCAGCCACTGTTGGAGCAGTTTGGGTCTACTACATTCCTCAATTTCATTCGAGGCCTACCACTTGGAAATCTTCCTTGAGTTCTTGCCTCTAGTATTTCCAAACACTGGATCTTAAAGCCGGTGAAGTGAGGTTTATGTAGCCTACTCATATGAGCTAGACTCCATTGCGCTCACTCCCTTAAAGTCAGTGTGAACCGGAAGTTGCTAAGAATTTTATTTCAGTTTGTTGATATACTTTTAACTAAAACTGAATATTGAGTGGGAGGCACGGCTTTCTTTGTGCTTATTCAATCCCTTGTAGAAAATTAAGAGTAAAAGGAGTGTGGTTAAGAATAATGGGGATGAATTAATCAAACTGACGTCAACAAAGGAGGACTGCCAATCCAAACTAAGTCCCTTTAAGGAAAGTTATTTAAGTCGGCGACCATCTTTGAAACACCTTTCAGGCAGTATACTAGAGCATTCTGTTTGTAAAGGGAAACATCAAATACTCCAGAACTGCTTGCCAAACTTATGATTTCATATTAGGAATCACCAATAAAATTAAACTCGCATCTGGTCCGAGCCCCTCCCCCGGAGTATCGTCAGTCTAAAGCAACTGATGATTGGCTTGTAGGCGGGGCTTTATTCATCATATTGACCCTTACACTTTTTGCCTATTCAAAAATATAGGAGTGACATGTTGTGTGTGTTTTATAATCTTTGTCCAAACGCTGAAGCAAATAGTAAGACTTCGATTGGAAATTACCAAAACATGTTTTTTTTCAGTGGATTACATTGCACAGATTAATTGTTCACCAAAAAAATAACAATGTTCATTAGCAAAATAAACATTGTAAGTTTTGATTTCACACTGACTTTAAACTTTACTCCTATCAGGGTCATGGTAACAATCTAGCATTTTCAGTGCTATTCGCAAGAATTCCATTGCTATTCAAACTTTCATCTCCAAACACTGGATCATGAGGCTGAAGAAGTGAGGTTTACATACACAACTCATACTTGTTGGCCTCCATTACACTCACCCACTTACAGCCCATTGACATGGAGCATCAGCGTCAACGCTTCTCATTCACTTTAAATGGGTGAGGTCAGGCATTGCCGAACTGCATTGTGGATCCATCGGCACCGCTTCAGTGGTGTTGCTTGCTGCAGAGGTTGGTACTGTCTCAACGTTCCATGCGCCAATGGAAGCATAAGCCAATCTGATCGCTGTTTGCAAGTACCCCTGCTTAGATAGTAGCCAATTGCAGACTAATTTCATTGCCTAATGCTGCAATGACTATCGCATCAGCCCCAACTTCAGACACGCCCTCTGTTAAGCGTAGACACTAAAGCCCCGTTTGATTGGGACGTTAAATCTTATGTCTCATTCACATTAGGGACTTTGGAGCTCTGAGTGGCAACCTGCTGCAAATGCAGATCTGTGTAGATCTTAAGCACGAAGAATACAACTGGCCTCTGAGCGAGCAGAGAGAGGATCATGTGAGCTCTACTGGTGCTCCTATTGGCTGTTGTTCAAGAAAGTTGCTCTCTTTTGCATAAAGTTGAAGGATTCTCAACTTCGCTGCGTCGCTTCACATGCCCACCTTGTCGCCAATGGTTGCTGTTGTTCCTGTAGATGGAGGTCGTCGTAAGTAGCTTGCTCTCTGTTAAAATGAACAGTCGCTTGATGTGTTGCCATTGCGAGTTGCTCGCAGTGTGGAGGAGGCTTCACTCTTATCAGGGTCATGGCACCAACATATCCTCTCCACTTTTTCTCACACCACTTCAAATGACTTTTCTTACTTGAGTGGTGAGCTCATTAACAAAGACCACAGCATCTAGTGTAAGTTCATATTGTTCCATGTAATGCCATGAAAGAAAAGTCACATGCTCCAAGAGCACCAGCATCTGGTGGACACAGTAATAAGAATGCTGATTTAAGTGTGCTTTTTGAGTCTGGGAAAGTGTGGTTTACCTGCACAGAAACTTCCAGCTGATCTCCTTTACAATGACCCCCCTTAACCTCATTCTAATCAGAGTCACAGGGTCAAAATAACACCTCCAAGTCTAGGTGAGAATCGACTGTCACAGAAGGAGGGCGGGCTAGGGTGCATATATACAGCACGACGCCTCAGCATTTCTGCTGTCTGTTAAGTTGCTATTATTAAAATGAAAATAGGCAGTTCCCTTAAATCATGTTTACATTTTATTGTTGAGAAAGTGAAACAACGTAGCCAGGGTGATGTGAATGAAGTTATAAAGTACACTGTTCCCTTTGAAGATTTACCCGTGTCCTCCGTATTCTGTTTTCAATATCAAACTGAGTAGGGGGAGACTGCAGCCTTGATCAAACTTGCGAAGTCTGAACATACATGGAGAGGATGCAGGACTGAACTGTGTGTAACGTTAGGCTACTTAATATTGAGGAAAAGCCCCAATCAGAAAGGCGAATGTCTGCAGCCCCGCCTCCGTTTTCAGATGTCTCCGTTTTCCATCATTCACACTGAGATGGAGCAGCAGCGTTTCAGAATGAAAACGGCCTCTCCAGCGTTTCCGAAACGCTCCGTTTTCGGCGCTCGAGAACTCCGGCGTAGTGTGGACAGTTGGCGTAACCGTAGCAAAATTTATGCATTTTCAAACTAAAACGCATTAGTGTAAACGGGGCCTTAAGCCACTAATGTGTGTCTAGAGGCCAGGAGATTATGGTTTGCATGCACGGCACATACAGTACTAGCTGGCCTCCATTACAGTTATCCCCTTCAAATTCACTCCCATCAGGGTCATGGCAGCCCTGTAACCCTTTCAGTTTTACTTGCACCAATTCAAATGATATTTGAACTTGTCTCTCCAGTATGCCTAGTGGGTGCACCAACAAGGACCACAGCCAAGAAAGTAACTGTGCATAAAACCAACAATGAAATGCTGCCAAGTTCACGTTCATCATCTTCAATAAAACAGGCTTTTAGTGCTGTCTACTATAGATTCTATTACAAATGAAACGTAATTGCATTTTTCTGAAATGTTGACATGTTTGAAACCTGGGTTGGGGTTTAGTTGTCCTGTACTGTTTTAATACGTACATGCTTTATATGAGGTAAGGTTTGGAATCACATGAGTGGGCCAACCTGAACACCAATTGGTGACCAACTCACACCTGCAGCTTTCGACAACGGACGCCCAGTGTCCTCCAGCCTCCGGCGCCTGTACTGCAGCTCTGCACAGGAGGTTTAGCCCGAGGAGAAATGGTCATTCTCAACTGAGTCTGATTTCTCTCAAGGTGTTTTTCCTTCTCTTTCATCAATTAGTGAAGTTTTGCTCCTCGCCGCTGTCGCCACTGGCTTGCTTGGTTTGTGACTTGTGGAGCTGCGCATCAGTGGGTTTGCTCTTCAGTGGTTGGACTTCCAGCAGGGAAATTAAAACCACACTGAAGTGAACTAAACTGAACTTCAACTCTGAAAACTGGACTGACACTGTATCAATTTACTAGAACTTTTATGTTAAACTGCTTTGACACAATCTACATTGTAAAAGCGCTATAGAAATAAACATAAATTGTGTTACTAATGACCATATTTTTGTTGACAAGCCTACAGATTTGAGCTATTCCTGCGTGCATTGACAACATTTGCCTGGCAACAGATTTCAGCTTGGCTTGTCATTGACCCAGACAATGGGCTTTAAATGCATGTCCAGAGGAACATGAGATCATGCAATCATGGCATGGATGTGGTTATGTCTCAATCCACAGTAACTGTTCCCATGAGACATTCACAGGTCTGCTGGGTTTAGTCTGAAGTAATACTCAATGTTCGCAGTGAATTACCCGCAGGTCGGCAAGGCATCTGAAATCTCCACATGATGAGTCCTGTTCATGATGCCATTTACTTTTCACTAACGGGGACTGTGATATTTACATTTAAGCCTCTTGATGCCCGCGGTGCAGATTGGGGAATGGATTGGTTTTCAAAAGGCCTAATGATTTTAGAGTTTTATTCTTGTCCCAGACCATGGGTTCCAGTTTAAAGTGTTAAAAAGTATATCATTATATATTAAAACTGCAAATTGAATTTCAGATGTTAATTCAGATTTAAAATAAATAAATACATCCTTGGTGAGGATAAAAGAGCATAATCTTAAAAGAGCCAACTTTTTAACAGCTGTATAAAATGCTAACAGAAAAATTATCCTTAGCTAGACAAATTCTAAATATCGAGAGGGTAAAATGTTATTATTTAAATAATTTATCTAACGATCCACAGGGTCTTTAAAGTATCCATACCTGAAGAAACACTCAGAAATTGGCCTTGGCAGGCCGATGAACAAGTACTGAATCAATATTGAATCTGTTTTATATATATATATGAATGAATTCTAAACAACCATTGCTTTTGAAATAACCAAAAGACACCTGTATTGTTCAGAGATGTATCTTTCACAATTCATTAGACTTACTGGAGCTCTACAAAAAAAAAAATATATATAATAATAATAAAAAAAATACAATAATGACTAATGTATACAATACCATTTGAGTTAAAATGCTTTTTTATTAGTATTTAGTGTACAAGTGTATCATTTCTTAGTGGGGAATCAACATTCTAGGGCTGAAATGAATGTGGAAACAGTACAGAACATGTTTAATAGTCATATTGGAGTATCTGATTTTGAGTTTGCCAGCTTTGAACACCGTTTCAGAAATTCTACATTTTCTGAAACTCAAGGAAACGCAAGGCCACTGGGGATCTTTATTTTCTGGAAGTCTTTGTTTGCTTTCCACTTAATTTCATTAATGCTTGATGAAAACAACTGTGACATTGAACACATTTCAAGGGCCATTCATGTCACACAATTTTTTTATTTATTTTTTAAACTGAAAACTTTGACAACTTTGGCACTTCATTAACAAAATAATTTTGTGGCCTGGAATGCCTACTTTTGCAAACAGATTTTGGTCGCACTTTATTTTAAGGTGCATTTCCTGCAATTAACAAACCATTAACTTTAAGATTTTTAGCTAAAAACAACAACAACTCATGTTCTTCTTAACAGTTAGAAAGATAGTAGTTAGGTTTAGGTGTTAGGTAAGATTAGAGATGTAGAATAAGATCATACTTCATACCTACTAATAAACAGCCAATATCTTAATAATAATAATCAAGCTTTAAGCCAGTGGTTAATACTGGGAATTGGTATTTAAACTAAAGCGTTACTCGTTTTTGTATTTAACGTTTTGAGACAAAACTACTATACTTTGCATTAAAACTACTAAAAAATGTGATTTTGTAAAAGTATAGATGTCATGTGCATGTACGCTACATGAAAAAAAGTTGTCGCATATCCAACAGCAAATAATAACTTTATTCTAGTTGATCGTTTGGTATCAGAAGCGGCTTATATGAAAGGCAAGATTACGCTTGACTACGCTAGATTACGCTTATTTTACCAAATAAAATATGATCATGCCTTGATTATTGAATTAGGACTGTAAGGTCTGACTTTTCTTAGACAGTATAGAATATAAAGTCATGGTACAGTGGAAAAAGAATTAATATTGTGTATGACTCCCATGAGCTTGGAGGACTGCATCCATATATCTCTGCAATGACTCAAATAACTTAATAAAGTTATCTGGAATGGCAAAGAAAGTGTTCTTGCAGCACTCTCAGAGTTTATCAAGATTCTTTGGATTCATCCTCAATGCCTCCTCCTTCATCTTGCCCCAGACATGCTCAATAATGTTCATGTCTGGTGACTGGGCTGGCCAATCCTGGAGCACCTTGACCTTCTTTGCTTCTAGGGACTTTGATGTGGAGGCTGAGGTATAAGAAGGAGCGCTATCCTGCTGAAGAATTTGCCCTCTGCTGTGGTGTGTACTGTAATAGGCAGCACAAATGTCTTGATACCTCAGGCTGTTGATGTTGCCATACACTCTGCACAATCACCTCACAGTAAGAAGGTCGCTGGTTCGAGCCTCGGCTGGGTCAGTTGGCATTTCTGTGTGGAGTTTGCATGTTCTCCCTGTGTTCGTGTGGGTTTCCTCCGGGTGCTCTTGACCAAAGACGTGGTATAGGTGAATTGGGTAAGCTAAAAATTGTCCGTAGTGAATAAGTGTGTATGGATGTTTCCCAGTGATGGGTTGCTGCTGGAAGGGCATCCGCTGTGTAAAAACATATGCTGGATAAGTTGGCAGTTCATTTCGCTGTGGTGACCCCAGATTAATAAAGGGAAAAGGTGAAAAAATAAATGAATGAATAAAATACTATATTACAGTTTTTCTCAGTGGCTTTGGTGCATTTCTCACAACACTATTTACATTTAAACAACAGGTCATGCATTTCTCAAAACAATTAGTCATTTGTGCACATCCTAGTAGCAGTTTTTCATTCTTTTCAACAAACTGCAAATGCTTTAAGACATGCATCAATTGCTTTCATTCAACTCTCTGCTGTTTATAACATTATCATCTGCTTATGTCATGTCAGTCAAAATGAACTAAACTTGTAAATGCTGAATAGTCATTCCATATATAACTAATAGTCCTCATTTCATTACTTGAGTCATTACATACAAAAATGTTGAACTAGTTGTCAAAATCTGTCAAGCCAATTTTATAAAACAAATTTAAATCTTTATTTTCCTGAAAATGTCTTTGAAATTAAACAATTTGATGAATGATTTACAGACCTGTGTATGTTGTAGGTTCATTTCCAATGTGTACTGCAATATTGTTTACAGTTGTGCACAGCTCAACCCAAAGGGAGTTTATGTTTGTTGTAAATAAGTGTGTGTTTATTATTTTGCACAATGCTGGGAATAAATTAGAATTGCAAAGAGCAAATGCTGTAAAAATGTGAAACATACATATTCAGTGTCTTGTACTCAGATAACTCACTCAATGCAGTGATGTCTAATTTTGCTGTAGTTTTCAAATGGCTGTGCAAATAGCATATATAGTGCTGTCTTGAGCATTTTCAGGAAGTGTCACCAAAATCAGACTTTTTTTTTTGCATTGAAAAAATGTAGAGAGTAAACTGTCATAATGAAATTAAGCATGACTAAGCCATTTGACTATCTTGTTCATAAACAATGGTGTCAGGACTTTTCATTTTGATGACACTGACACTTTGATTGACATGAATACTTCTTTTGAGGAATGAACTATCCATTTTGAGCATGTGACGTGCTTTTGCAGGTTATCAGCTAGGTTTTGCAGTTTGTACTAATTGCTTTGAGAAATGCATTAACTGTTGTGCAGAAATGCACTGGTGTTGTGAGAAACGCACCAAAGCGACTGAGAAAAACTGTAAATAAGAAATCTACATGTTTTGATACTGTTTAATTAATACTAGTATATCATGTACCTGCAGGTGAGCCTGTCAGTCAGTCAGTGCTAAGTATATCCAAGACTCTAGACTTCCTCGCTAAAAGATTTACAGTCTTATTTAGCTGTATATATTTTGCGAAGCTTCACAGGTGCTATCACTCATTTCATTCCGCCCCAGTGATCCTCTCCTGTCCTTTTCTCCCACATTTTTCAGTCCTCTATCAGTGAATACTGGACTTGGTCCACTACCACCAAGTCTGATTCCTCATCCTCAGAGTGAAATAAATCATATATATATATATATATAAAAAAGTGAATGCATGAATACAAATTGAAGCTGACCCAGGAAGTTGGACTTTTTTTTCCTCTCGATACGCTTCCTCTCCTGCTCTGTTAGTTTTATCAGCTCTCCTCCAGGTCCTCTGTTCCGGGCCAGTGTGTTCGGAGAGCTGGTCCGAGCGCTGGAGCATTCAGAGCCCAGTGATGATTCCTCACATCCAAGAGAGCTTCGCACTTAATCTTCCTGCCATTTTTTTGGGATGCGAACGGCCATCAGAAGAGTAAAAAAAAAAACATCCCTCACCCTTCTGATCATTGGCAGGGGAAGGCCAGCGTCACCCTGGAAGAGCATCAGGGCTAATCAACAATGTAATGCATGCGGTGACCTCCCTCTAAAAGGCTCCTGTATGCCTCCAAATGAGATTTGTGCCGTGCCGCTAATTATTTTCTTTTCACATTCCCGCTGTAATGCGGCCCCCTTTTTACTCTAATCATTTCCTGAAAATGAGCAATTACAGTTTGGGTAAAAAATGCGCGCAGGAGCACAGGAAACACTCACATAGCAGACAGATATTAATGAAAGCAACCCTGTTCTGTGTTCAATTTGTCTAATGATTAAAAATACATCGAGGCACCTGCATAAATAATTCATGCTTAATGCCGAGTGCGCCAGTGCCAGCGCGGAAATGCTTCTCCGTATTACTGTGACAAGCGTCGTCATAAAGGGTGGTGTGCAGGGAGATTTCGCAGCTCTCTTGAGAGTCCCTGCTGGAATTGTAAATAACGCCGTGGTGTCAGTCCGTCTCCGTGGGACATCAGGAGCGTAAATCGCCATCGACGTCTGTTTGGCAAGACCACTTGGAGAGGTTCGGAGAGGTCAGAAAGAGGACATGATGTGGTTTAGGGCATGTTGTTTTGGTGGTCGTGCTGCTAAATAGTATCAGCCAATTATAGATACAGGGAAAACAAATTGGCTGCTTGGGATGCTGGTGAAATTCTCAAATCTGGTTCCAATTGTGAACAAATTTTTATTATTATTTAATTTTATATAACTATTTTAAAATAACTATTTGTAAATAATAAAATGAATAAATAAATATAATATAGTAATGAGTAATGTCATATTTAGTTTTTTTTTTGTATGCTTTTTTTATTTGTATATAGTGGTCCCTTGCTATAATGCGGTTCATGTTTCGAGACCTCGCAGTTTTGCCGATTTTTTTTTTTTGTGAAATATGACTGCCTTTTTTTTTTTACAGCACATTGTGTTTTGCGTCTTGATTGGCTGTAGACCTTTGTTAATCAATCTCCTCCGTGCCATGTCTCCTCTACACTACAGAATGCGTCTAGCTTGCCAAATTGACATAAATCTTCAATTGCTAGCTGTGTGGCAAGTTTTCTTCCCAACAAACCCCATAATGTTGACGAAACATTCTGCTATGTCAATGGCACCTGTGGTAGCACCCAAAAGGCAGAGGAAGATGCTAACCACTGCACAAAAAGTTAACCTGTTCTTGACATGCTTTGGCCGCCATCACATCGCAAATTAAATAGATCTTCTGTTAGTTAAAAAATGTTATATAATATATATATATGTGTACACACACAGCTAAAGTCAAAATTCTTAGCCCCCTGAATTATTGACCCCCTGTTTATTTTTCCCCCGATATCTCTTTAACAGAAAGAATATTTTTTCAACATATTTCTAAACATAATAGTTTTAATAACACATTTCTAATAACTGATTTCTTTTATCTTGCCATGATGACAGTAAATAATATTTTACTAGATATTTTTCGAGACACTTCTATACAGCTCAAAGTGACATTTAAAGGCTTAACTAGGTTAATTAGGTTAACTAGGCAGGTTAGGGTAGTTAGGCAAGTTATTGTACAACAATGGTTTCAGAAAAAATATATAACTTAAAGGGGCTAATAATTCTGACCTTAAAATGGGTTTTAAAAAACTAAAAACAACTTATATTCTAGCCAAAATAAAACAAATAAGACTTTCTACAGAAGGAAAAATATTATCAGACATACTGTGAAAATTTCCTTGCTCTGTTAAACTTCATTTGGGAAATATTTAAAAAAGAAAAAACAAAACATAAACAGAGGGCTAATAATTCTGACTTCAACTGTTTATAAATAAACATTTATTTAAATTCAAAACAATTCAAATTCAAGTTTTCTTATTACAAGTTTATGAAATGTTATGCAAATGAGGTGCTGATTAAATATGCACAAATTTGCATACAATTATTCTAGTACAAAACATTTTAACATTTGATTGATAAGTTGTAAAGTTCAACATTATTATTATTATTATTATTACTTATTTAATAATTATTTGTCTTAATTCTTATTTGTTTTTGACATTTGACTCAAATGTTTATAAGGTGATTTTGAAACCCCCATTTAAAACTTCATAATTTTAAAAATGTGGCAAAAAAATCTTAAATGTGTGTCAAATCAAATGTATATTATCAGGCAAATTGTGCTCAAATACATCCCTTTGTATAAAACCTTTAAAATATATTAATCAAAATGTGGTATACTGAAAAAGTTTAGTGTACAGTGGTCCCTTGCCATAACATGGTTCACTTTCACGGTCTCGCAGTTTCTTTTTAGTGCAATTTGAAATGCTTTTGCATCGTGTTCTGTGTCCTGATTGGCTGTAGACCACTGTTAATCAATCTCCTCCCTTGCCATGTCTCCTGTAACAGTACAGAATTGCCAAATTCACATAAATCTCTGCTTGTTATTAGTGTGACTGAAGTGCTGGACTGTATGTTTGCAAGTTTTCTCCCCAACAAACCCCATCAAACCCCAACAAACCCCCACTCTGATACATTTATTGTGTTCACCTGTACCTTGTTTAGTTATTTGTGATCTTGTGTTTATAAGCTCGCAATGCATTGTCCAATGTTGTCTTTGCACATACAGTTGCAATCAGAATTATCACACCCCCAGAATTATTAGCCCCTTTGAATTATTAGCCCTGTTTGTTATTTTCCTTAATTTCTGTTCACCGGAGAATTTTTTTTTCAACACATTTCTAAACATAATAGTTTAAATAACTAATTTCTAATAACTGATTTATTTAATCTTTGCCATGATGACAGTAAATAATTTTTGACTAGATTTTAAAAATGTAAAAAAAAATGCTTTTATTCTAGCCGAAATAAAGCAAATAAGACTTTCTCCTGAAGAAAAAAATGATATCAGACAATCTGTGAAAATTTCCTTGCTCTGTTAAACATAATTTGGGAACTATTTAAAAAAGAAATATTTTAAATTTTTCCGATTTGCAACTGTTCTAATGTACCGTGTTCTAAATTTTGCAATCGTCTAATTTTATTTTGTTTGTAAATTAAAGTTGCAAACAGCTGTTCATTTTCTCATCCTTGTCTTTTTTTCTAACATTTTTTACATTTTTTTTCAATGCTAACATGATGGGTTTGATTTCCAACAAAACTGTATGCAACAGCAAAATCACCAACCTTGTAATCGGATTTAAATGCTAAAATCTGATTGGTTGATTTTAATATTGCTCCAGCCCTTTAATGATGTTCACTCAAAAATTAAAATTGACTGACAGTTTACTCACCCTCAAGTGGTTCCAAACCTTTATAAGATTCTTTCTTTGCTG
Organism: Danio rerio; assembly: GCF_052040795.2. Classification (NCBI taxonomy): domain Eukaryota; kingdom Metazoa; phylum Chordata; class Actinopteri; order Cypriniformes; family Danionidae; genus Danio; species Danio rerio. Next base: position 33,590,265 of record NC_141044.1, read on the forward strand.
AACACAAAAGAAAATATTATGAAGGAAGCTGAAAATCATTTATTCCATAGTAGGAAAAACAAATACTGTGTTAGTCAATGGTTACAGGTTTTTATCTTTCTTCAAAGCATTTTCGTTTTTGCTCAACATAAAAAAAGAAACAAGTGTTTTAAGTGTGAGTAAATGATGACAAGAATTTTCAGTTTTGGATGAACTATCCCTTTAAAGCAAACAGTCTGATTGGTCTAAAGAAATGTTGCGGTTGTAAGACCAAAGTAGATTGAAACGCGTCCCAACATGATAGACAGGAGTAGTATTGGAGAGACAGATCTACATGATGCACAGTGGTGAGAAAACAAATGGCGTTACTTCTATGCAAAAAGCTTTTTAATGACTCTAATGAACACACAACCTCTGGGAGATCACAAACACAGACACTCCTTCTGGGAAAGTGAAAGCATTTGGCAAGAAGCACCTTAATCCTGTGGTGTGCTTGTGTTTCTTTGGAGGAAAGGAGAGGAGGAGGCCACATAAAGCCACCTGGAAGGCCACATTAGCAGATATGTATGGCAAGCCGTTTATACTTTTATTCATAGGCAGGGTCAAAAATCCAATTTCCACTTTGGTAAATTGATTATTCTTCAAATTTGATTTCTACCTTTAACAATGGCAGATTTTGATAAGAAATTACATTTCCACTGGTGAAGATGTCGTCACTTGGAGAAATCATATAAATGATACCTGGATTTAAATATCAGTATATGTAAAAATCACAAAAATCAGACCTTAATTTATTTGTCTGTAGATTTCAACTGCGTTACATATTTTTAAAAAGCCCTAAACATCTCTATTTAACTAGCACTTGCAGTACAGTGGTCCCTCGTTAATTGCGGGAGTTACATTCTAAAAATAGCATGTAATAGGAGAAATCCAGTCAGCTTAGCAGTCAGCTTTATTTTTTTTACAATTATTATAGATGTTTTAAGGCTGTAAAACCTCTTACTACTCTATTTTCTTAAACAGGCATTAACAATTTCACACTTTTCTCTCTTGTTTAAACATGCAAATCTTCTACCTTTCATTAGCATGTCCAGGAGATCAACTTTTTATGGCATGGTTAGCATCTTCCTCTGCCTTTTGGGTGCTACCATGGGTGTCTTTGACGGTGCAGAAATTTTCATCAACATTGTAGGGTTTGTTGGGGAGAAAACTTGCAAACATACACTCAGTCACACTGCTAGCCATCAAAGATTTATGTCAATTTGGCAAGCTGATTGCATTCTGTACTGTTACAGGAGACACGGAGGACGTTGATTGACATCAGGATGCAGAACATAAGGTGAAAATCAGAACACAGAACACACTGCGCTGTTAAAAAAAGCATGTCATATTGTGCTAAAAAATCTGAGAAACTGGGAAAAGTGAACCGCGTTATGGCGAGGGACCCCTGTACACCACATTTTTGTTAATATACTGTATATACTGTTGAAGCCAGAATTATTAGCCCCCCTTTAAACTTTTTACCCTTTTTTAAATATTTCCCAAATGATGTTTAACAGAGCAAGGGAATTGTCACAGTATGTCTGATAATATTGTTTCTTCTGGAGAAAGTCTTCTTTGTTTTATTTCGGCTAGAATAAAAGAAGTTTTAATTAAAAAAAAAAAACATTTTAAGGTCAATATTATTAGCTCCTTTAAGCTATATATATTTTTGATAGTCTACAGAACAAACCATCATTATACAATAACTTGCCTAATTACCCTAACCTGCCTATTTAACCCAATTAAGTTCAACCTTTAAATGTCACTTTAAGCTGTATAGGAGTGTCTTAAAAAATATCTAATCAAATATTATTTACTGTCATCATGACAAAGATAAAATAAATCAGTTATTAGAAATGAGTTAAATAAAACTCTTATGATTAGAAATGTGTTGAAAAAATCTTCTCTCCGTTAAACAGAAATTGGGGAAAAAATAAACAGGGGGCTAATAATTCTGGGGGACTTCAACTGTATATATTTTAAACGTTTTTACAAAGGGATGTATTTGTACACAATTTGCCTGATTATATACATTTTCATTAACACAAATTTGAGATTTTTTTTTCTTTGCAGTATTTTCGAAGTTATGAAGTTTTAAATGGGGATTCCTAAATCGCCTCATATATATATTCTGTCTGTTTTATTTATTTATTTATTTTTTTTCTGCCTTTAAAAATGTTTGATTCTTGTCAAAAAAAATTTTTAAAAATAAATAAATATAATAATAAAAGTAATTGTGAACTTTACTAAATCCAATATTTGTTCAGATATTGGTCAGTGCTAGAATAGTTGTATGCAATTATTTATTAATTCATTCATTTTTCTTTCTGGCTTAGTCCCTTTCTTAATCAGGAGTCACCCCACCTGAATGCACCGCCAACTTATCCAGCATATGTATTACGCAGTGGATGCCCTTTCTGTTGCAACCCATCTCTAGGAAACACCCATACACTCTCATTTACACACATACACTACGGCCAATTCAGCTTACCCAATCCATCTTTACCACGTCTTTGGACAGTGGGGGAAACCGGAGCACCCGGAGGAAACCCATGCAAACACGGGGACAACATGCAAACTCCACACAAAAATTCTTACTCACCCAGCTAAGTATCGAACCAGCCACCTTCTTCTTGTGAAGCAACAGCACTAAAACGCTACGTAAAACATATGCTGGATAAGTTGGCGGTTCATTTCGCCTAGCGACCCCAGATTAATAAAGAGATTATATATATATATATATATATATATATATATATATATATATATATATATATATATATATATATATATATATACATGTATATGTGTGTGTGTGTGTGTGTGTGTGTGTGTGCGTGTGTTCTATCTGCAGTATTTTCTACCTTTAAAAACCTTTAATACTTGTCAAACAATTGTCTAAATAAATAAATAAAATAATAATAGTAATTGTGAACTTTACTACTTAATCCAATGTTCAGATTTCTGTGCTAAAATAATTGTATGCAAATAAGTGCATGCTAAATTAAATAACACCTCATTTGCATACTTAAACGTAACATTTCACATTCCATAAACTTTTTTTTAATTCAATTTTAAATAGTTTATCAATGCTCGATCTCCCCTGAATGAATATAAGTCCATACGGCTTGCCACAAAGATACGAGAGAGGCCGTATTAGACCCCTGCAGTGCAAACATCATCTTCAATCCATCGACGAGGTTTTAATTGTAATGGAAATGAGATTTGCGCTCGCTGGCAGCTGGTGCGATGCCATTGTACGATTGTCAGATCTCCTGACAAGTTAATGCAGGGTCTCCTGAAAGCAGCGGCTGCTTCCAGCTGTAGCAGCACAACAGCGTCTGTATCAGTGACCCGACCCGTGCTAAACCCACACTTTACTCGCGCTCTGCTAGCTCACAACACACCTTATAGTGTGGCATCTACAGCTGCAGGAGCCGCAGGTAGTGTTTTGATTGCATTGCTGCTCTGTAATGGCACAGCTGGAGGTTTGTGTTGGTTTAGAGTGACAAACAAATTAATTTCTGTAGATAGTTATTATTACATGTTATATACAGTTGAATTCAAAGGTATTAATCCTCCTCTAAAAATGTATTCGTTTTATCATCAAAAAACCTAAACTTAGTCAAATTGTCAAAACCTTTGCTTTTATCCTTAGCTATTAAATACAAGTATTGAACACAGCATGTTTTTTTCCTGGGAATAATATTTCAAAAGGAGCTGTTGACATGGAATTGAACCAAATTTTCATGAAAACCCAAACAATACAAACATTAAAAAAATATAAATAAAAACTCAAAAGTGAATTATATGTAATAACAATGGAATGACAGAAGGAGAAACTGCTGAACTACTGAAACATATTAATTATTTATATTAAAGGGTTAGGGTGATGGTAGCTTCATTATGACGTCTCATAATGAGATTCAAGTCTCATGCATTGCTCAGGTGGAATTGTTTTCTTAGACTTTAACAGAGTGTAAAAATCTTGATGGTTTTGTGCCTCTCATCTATCAAATCTGATCTTAATTTTGTATTATCTATTGGATTCAAGTCAGGTGATTGACTGGGCCATTCTACAGCTTGATTTTCTTTCTCTGAAAGCATTTTAGAGTCTTCTTGGCTGTGTTTTGGATCATTGTCTTGCTGAAATGTCCACCCTGGTTTCATCTTCATCATCCTGGTAATGTAGATGTTGGACCAAAGGAGTGAATATATATTTACAATGATCAAAGGCGGAGAGTTGCTTAACTACGGAGAGATTTCAGTTGCAATCTGGGCTTACACTGCCCTTCTACACCTCACTGCCCTTCTACACCTTTCTTCATGTGTTCAATAGTTTTTCCATGTGTCATTTTATTTCACATAACTTTATTTGTGGACTACATAGATTTGTTTTCTTTTCACATATGCATTTCTTTGGTAAGTATCAACATCTGGTGAAAAATTTAAAGTCTACAGCACCTTTAGAAATATGTTTTCTGAGAAAAATAGTGACATTGAAGTCAGAATTATTAGCACCCCTTTGATTTTTTTTTTCTTTTTAAAATACTTCCCAAATTATGTTTAACAGAGCAAGGAAATTTTCACAGTATGTCGGATAATATTTTTTCTTCTGGAGAAAGTCTTCTTTTTTTATTTAGGCTGGAATAAAAGCAGTTTTTAATAATAATAGTTATAATAAAAAAAAACATTTTAGTGTCAAACTTATTAGCCCCTTTAAGCTATATTTGTTTTTGATAGTCTACTTGCCTGATTACCTCATCCTGCCTAGTTAACCTAATTAACCTAGTTAAGCCTTTAAATGTCACTTTAAGCTGTATAGGAGTGTCTTGAAAAATATCTAGTCAAATATTATTTACTGTCATCATGGCAAAGATAAAATAAATCAGTTAATAGAGATGAATTATTAAAACTATTATGTTCAGAAATTTATTGAAAAATCTCTCCGTTAAACAGCAATTTGGGAAAAAAATAAACAGGGCTAATAATTGAGGGGGGTAATAATTCTGACTTTAACTGAAAATCTTAAATTGAATAGTTTTTTTTTACTGTTATAACTATTATTGTAACATAGAAAAAATGGTTAAATTTAAGATTTTACTCCTTGGAACTCAATTTAATTTCTTAAATTACCATTATTATTTTTTGTTGTTTGTTGTTATAATAAGTTTGGGCTATAAGCATTACGTTAATGATTTCCAACATGCGTGTAAAGGTTATTATTATTTAATTAATGAATTAATAGCTATAACAATTTTATTCCCTCTAAATTAATGCATTCCTGGATTTGAAAAATAATTCATTAGAAGTACAACATTTCAATGTATGATTTAATTACTTTTTAGAATTCATATATATTTTTAAATAATTAAAAAATATTTTATACCATTCTACTGGACCAATTTCAGTTCTATCCCTTAGCCCTTTCCCTTCTCCCTACCCCTCATTTAGCCCATTCACGTGAAAGGGTAGGGTTATCCCATTTCTCTTTAGCTTGAAGGCGTAGATTCATTGATTGAACATTGATTCATGTTGTTTTCTTGTGTTTAAATTTACAGTAGGTTTTGCAATATATATTGTGATATGAATACTATTTACTACATGACTTTATTTCTCTTTTTGGAAATAATATATTTCTTTCTCTTTTTGGAAAGATTATATAATGTTAGAATCTGCAATGGGAGTGCACCTCCATAAAATCTAATAAATAATCTAAACATTTTTCTTGTTGTCGTCTGTGCTACTTGCAGTGCGTTTCTGTAATTGCATGTGTTGTAGGTATTTTCATGCTCGTGTTAAATCGGAGATTGATAAATTAATGTTTACTATTTGCATCGCCATATAATCTAATAAACGATCTAGAAACGTTTTGGGCTCCTCCGACACATTTTCCTCATGGTCTGTGCTATTTGCAGTGCATTTCTGTGTTTGCATCTGTTGTATTTTCATGCATAACAATCTATAAATCAATCAAAAAGATACAGCTGAAATAAAGTGTTTTATCTCGTCCAGAGTTTAACAGTATTCAAGTACAGTAACTGAATGATAAAAATAAAAACAATTCAATCAAATTAATCATAGTTAAGGTCACAAATGCTACAATTTCTTATACCTGAATGCTTTTAAAATCATTATACAATCATAGGCATCAGAAACGCGTGCAAATAATAAATTATAATCTAAACGCATTTCCTGCGATGTGACTATTGCAAATGCGATGTCGATGCTGAAGCTGATATATTGTGCAGCCCTAATTTACATTGATAAATATGGCCACGGTGTAAATGCACAGTACAGTTACGATCTTATGGCCACATTATATTGTTATGATAACATATCAACCCAGGCTCATTCTGAAAACGTACTCCCACGAACGTTTCTGGAGACTGCAAAATACATCCCGGGAGGTACGTATTTGTGCAGTTTTTGTTTTCACAAATCCGGGAGAGGCTGATGTGCGCGCTTATTTGCATCTCGAATGTCTCTCGCCATTCTTGCGTAAACCTACATGGCCGTTGTCGAACGACCGTCCGTCCGACTGGCTGAATGATTGACTGGCCGACCGGCCAATCGTCAACCCTCCTTCCCTAAACTCAAGCAGTTTTACCGATTGACCCGCCCCCCGCTTACTTCCCTAAACCCAACCAACAATTTACAAAAAAGAAAAAAAGTCTAGAAAAATAAAATCCCTCATCTGATTTTTACCACGTTGTCGGATTTGACCACATTCTCAGCCTGTTATTCACTTGTTCACTTTATTTTTTGGATTCTGTTTTTGTCTTACCTGATTTCTGGAACAACTCTTCCCCAAACTCGAACCCGGTCGTCCTCATCGTTGTGGTCAGCTCCTCTCTCCATCTCAAGTTCGCCGATGTACACGACGAGCTAACCGGACAAACTGCTTGCGGCGAGACAGCCCTCCACATGGAGGTAAGCGGTCAGCCGGCAAGGGCGAAAGGGAACGGCATCACACCGCCCCGTAGTGTTCGCTTAAAAAAATTATAATGCAACCATACGCATCTCCGGCTACAAAATTCGCAGTCTCCAGAAACATCCGTGGTTACTTTGTCTTCAGAATACACCTGGGTTGCATAATATCATTGCCTTCAGTGATTTCCTGGAGATAAATACCAAAAAATAATGCAACTGGAATAACTACAGCAGTCATGATCGCCAAGGAGAAGGGATAGGGATATAAAAATAGAATTGGGATTAGGCCATTTACTATCGGCCATATAAACAATCAGCTTTTACCTACATCCCTGCATTCGGTCATGACATTTTACATGTTTACCTCCATAATATTGATTAAATATTTTATATTATATGACTATATATAATATTGACACATATATAAGTGAATTCCTACACTAAACACACTCTGGCCAAACCACACACACAATAAATCCACTGCAAACAATGCAGCTAATGAAACCATCAGTATGGCTGTGTCTGTGAGCATGTGCTGACTGTACCTCGCTTGCACCTGCATGCCTGCATTAATCTTTAAATAGTTCTGAATGAATCGCGCTTGTTTAATGTCTCCAAACCCCTCGTCTGAAACCCGAGGAGATGAGACAATGCCCGTGGATTAACGCTGACCTTTGTAGTTCTGACATTCACCAATTTTGCTTAATTAACGGCGAGCCGCCTGCCCCTGACCTTTTGTCATGCGAGCTGTCATTGGAAACCTTTCTGTTGACTTGAATGGGAATGCTATTTGTTAAAATAATCAGTGGCGGACTTGGTGTACGGGCCCGAACGGCACAATGGGCCATGACGATCTTCGAGAGCCTCATTCAGGAGGCGCCGCGGGGACTCGCGCTGCTTAAAAATATCACCTGGCCTCATTAGCCGCCATTCGGGACACTTTTACCTATAGATTCACATGTCTGATGTCCGGGGAAAGCGTGCTGGTGTGAGCCGAGGTGTCTGATCCTCACTGAAGGTGATGATCGTGGAGTTTTCAGGATTCTTGGCCTCACTTAATCATGTTTTCTGCATCTGTGACGTAAGCAGGAGAACGGGAGGAGGATTAATATACTGTATGTTTTCAACCGTGCCCAAAAGTCTAAATTACCTCACCGTTTATTCTCACTCGTGGTTTTAAACCAATTTGGGTTCCTTTCTTTCTTCTGTTGAACACAAAAGAAGATGTTTTGAAGAATGCTAGTTGCTAGGACTTCCATGATAGGAAAACATACATGACTATAGTCAATAGTTGCTATAGCATTCTTTAAAATATCCTCTTTTGTGTTCAACAGAAGAATGAAACTCAAGTAAATGGTAGCAGAATTTTCATTTTTGCGTGTATTAATAAACAATATGTAATGTAAGATGGATTTAATTAATGAATCTCATTTATTTTTATACATAAATACTGTTATTGGGAGGACTTCCGGATTAAGCATGGCGTGGACATCTGTGTGTGAAGGTAGCTTCCAAATGCTTGGCTCTTTTAGTCATTATTTACCTGATTTACGATAAATTACTGCTAAATACCTGGTATTTGATTTTTTGTGAAACCAGGCCTAACGACAATGACAAGTAGAAAGCAACATCGGTCTTCAATTGGTCACACAGAAGGACAGGCTTCGAGTAAGACTGACGACAGGGCAGCATTTGCTGAAGGTTTACCTGAGGATCTCGAAAACGATCGATGATGTAAGTAGTTCATTCACTTTTAACAACAGATTTAGCTGGCGCGCTGTCATCTGCGAACGTGACTTTGGAACAAGTTAAGTCTTATTTCAAAGCACACAATGAATGTCTTCGCAAGGTTGAAGATAGCCTTAATTATTACAGTGACAGACTGGTAAAACTCGAAGTTACAATAGATGCACTATTATTTTGATTATATTAAATCACATGTATTTAATTATGTATTAAATACTATTTATTTAATGAAATTAAATACATTTAGTTTGCCATTTTAGAAGAAGATTCCAAAAATGTGCTATTATTATTATTATTATTATCATCAATGTTTATTATTATTATAAATGTTTATTATTATTATTATTTTCATCATTTGTTAATATAATTATTATTATTATCAATGTTTAGTATTATTATTATTATTATAATTATTATTATTATTATCATCATCATCATCATCAATGTTTATCATTATTACTATTATTATTATTATAAATGTTTATTCTTATTATTATCATTATCATCATCAATGTTTATTATAATTGTTATTATCAATGTTTATTATTATTTTTATGATTATTATTATTATCAAAGTTTATTTTTATTATTATTATTATAAATGTTTATTATTATTATTATTACTACTTTCATCATTTGTTAATATAATAATAATAATAATTATTATTGTTATCAATGTTTATTATTAGTAGTAGTAGTATCAATGTTCAATATTATTATTATTATTATTATTATTATCATCATAAATGTTTATTATTATTATTATTATCAATGTTTATTAATATTATTATTATCATCATCATAATTTATTAATATTATAATAATAATAATTATTATTATCAATGTCTATTATTAGTAGTAGTAGTACCAATGTTTATTATTATTATTATAATCATCAATGTTTATTATTTTTATTATTATTATTATTATTATTATTATTATTATTATTATTATTATTATTATCAATGTTTATTATTATTATCAATGTTTATTATTATTATTATTATTATTATTATTATTATTACAGTATTCTGTGGCTTTATATTACAATATTTTTGTGTTTTTAAATTATGCAAAAAATAGCATAACATAGACTAATTATTTCCAAAAGGCATCCATTTGGGTTATTAATTTTTTGTAATAACTGAAATATATATATTTTTTAAAGATTTAAAATCAACATTTTCAATATATAATTCTAATAAAATAAGAATAAGAGCTAATGCAATTCTGGAAAAAACATCAAACAATTCTTAGTGTGCTTCGGAGGTGAGTGAGCTTGACAAACCACCTGTAGCAGACAAGTCTTTTCCTCGCCATACTTACCAGACACTGTCTAATCAACACTCAATGTTTCTAGAAATGTGCTATTCTTATCGTGCTTTATGCGGGTGAGTGGGCTTTACAAACAACCTGAAACACACACACTCTCTCCTCTCCGTATGCACCAGACACTTTTTAATCAACACTTATTTTTTCTGGAAAAACATTGTGCAATTCTGAGTGAACTTCAAGCAGGTGAGTGGGCTTGACAAGCCACCTTTAGATACACTCTTTTCCTCTCCACATGCACCAGATTAATATTATCAAAAAGATTGATATATTAATACTGAAATATTTAAATTAAACAATCTTGCTTTTGGTTAGTATAAATACTGGCTTTGTTTTCTCGCACTCTCACTTTATTTTATAATGTTTAAATAATATTTTAACACCATTCTTTGAATTAGATAATAAACGATATTGCAATATTTAATTAATAAATTAATAATTTTCTTTGTACATTCAAAAATATTTTTGCTGCTTGTTTAAAATTATTTATTTAATATGAGCTGAATTAACACAATTCTTGAGTTTTTTTTGGCGACAACTTTATTGTCTCATGTTCAATCTACTTAAAGTTGTAAAAACAATTAAGTTAATTTAATTTGTATTGGGACCACATGAAGAAATTGTGTGGAAACCAGCATTTTGGATTAGTTATTTTTTTCCCCTTTTTACTTAATTTGCTGACTTTTATAATTGTGGAATTTGTTCCCCACAGTATTGAAAATAGTATCAAAAACCAATATTTCTTAAAGGTATCATATCAAAGTTTAATATTTTTCAAGGTATCGTATCGAAGTTGGATATTTTTCAAGGTATATCAAAGTTGGATATTTTTCAAGGTATTGTATCGAAGTTGAATATTTTTCAAGGTAGTGTATCGAAGTTGGATATTTTTCAAGGTATTGTATCGAAGTTGAATATTTTTCAAGGTATTGTATCGAAGTTGGATATTTTTCAAGGTATATCAAACTTGGATATATTTCAAGATATCATATCGAAGTTGGATATTTTTTAAGGTATATCAAAGTTGGATATTTTTCAAGGTATCGTATCGAAGTTGGATGTTTTTCAAGCTATTGTATCAAAGTTGAATATTTTTAAGGTATCATAATAAAGTTGGGTATTTTTAAGGTATTGTATCAAAATGAGAAATTTTTCAATGTATCGTATCGAAGTTGGACTTTTTTAAGGTTTTGTATTGAAATTGGATATTTTTTTAGGTATCGCATCGACGTTGGATATTTTTAAGGTATCGTATTGAAGTTGGGTATTTTTAAGGTATCGTATCGAAGTTGGAAATTGTTCAAGGTATCATATCGAAGCTGGATTTTTTTGAGGTATCATATTAAAGTTGGATACTTTTTAAAGTATTGTATCAAAGTTGGAAATTTTTTAAGGTATCGTATTGAAGTTGGAATTTTTTTAGGGGATTGTATTGAAGTTGCGACGCAGTGGAGCAGTAGGTAGTGCTGTCACCTCACAGCAAGAAGGTCGCTGGTTCGAGCCTCTGCTGGGTCAATTGGCGTTTCTGAGTGGAGTTTGCATGTTCTCCCTGCATTCACGTGGGTTTCCTCTGGGTGCTCCAGGTTGCCCCACAGTCCAAAGGCATGTGGTACAGGTGAATTGGGTAGGCTAAATTGCCCATGGTGTATGAGTGTTGATGAGTGTGTGTGAATGTTTCCCAGAGATGGGTTGCGGCTGGAAGGGCATCTGCTGCGTAAAAACGTGCTGGATAAGTTGACGGTTCATTCCGCTGTGGCGACCCCGGATTAATAAAGGAACTAAGCCGAAAAGATAATGAATGAATGAATGAATCGAAGTTGAAAAATTTTCAGTGTATCGTATCAAAGTTCGATATGTTTCAATGTATCATATCGAAGTTGGATATTTTTTAAGGTATTGTATCGAAGTTGGAATTTTTCAAAGTATATTGAAGTTGGAAATTTTTCAAAATATCGTATCAAAGTTGGATATTTTTTAAGGTATCATATCAAATTCAGATATTTTTTTGTGTATTGTATCGAAGTTGGAAATTTTCCAAGGTATTATATTGAAGTTGGATATTTTTTAAGATATAGTTTTAAAGTTGGTTATTTTTTAAGGTATAGTATTAAAGTTGGTTATTTTTTAAGGTATCGTATTGAAGTTGGACAATTTTTAGGGTATCGTATCGAAGTTGGAAATTCCAGTATCGTGATAACACTACACCAGACACCTTCTTATAAGCACCCAACACTTCTTGTAAAATAATTCTGAGTGTATTCCATGCACACAGTTGTGTGCCAATTTACCTGTAAGACATGCACTTATAAGTCGCTTTAGATACAATTGTCTGCTAAATAAAAAAGGATATACTTATTAAAAATCTTTGTTGAAACCATGTCTTGGTTATGTTTGTTATTATTTAATTAAAACCTGTTAGTAAAAGTTTCTGAACAAACAAAATGTTTGTTAGACTCCACCTGTAAAAGCTATATTTAATTAGTAGGCCCACACAGAATATGCGCGCGCAGATTTTTTAGCCCATTTTTGGATTTATTTAATTACTTGTTTAAATACGTGTACATTTATATTTATTCAGTTTTTTTTATTAATTTCAGTAATGTTATTGTTTGATAAAAATGTTCATTCAATTTATTTACAATACAGTTTGTAAAGTATATTTTATTGTCTTTAAGTAGATATATGAAAGACTTGCTTTGTTTACCAAAAAAGTGGATCATGTTGGATTTGCATAGTAAACATAAAAATAAAAGTTAAAAAGGTATTCTCTTTTATTTTATATATTATGTTTTTAGGTAAAATACTCCTAAAATCATTCCTTATAAAGAATTCGTCTTTTTATTTATTTATTTATTTTTTACAAAATTCTGCACAGAAATAGCAAGAAATGTCCGCTGATTCTGTCTAGCCCCAGTAATGAGTTAAGCCACTAGGGGCATCATTTCACTTTTCATTCATGAACCACTCTTCTACAGGCAGCAATCCTTTTTACTCTTACTAATCTATTTACCTTTACCACTTCACAGATCAGACACACGCGCCAACTGATGAATTGCCAATATTGTCTAGCTCAATGTTTACAAACCACAACACATTTCAAATCAGACTGTAAAAATGACAGTCAGCACCTTTGTAAGACACCCAAAAGTTATTCTCCTCGACAAAAATACTGACAGGTTGCGGTTTTACTAAGAGAAGGGTTTCAGTTAAAAGCGGAGTACTAAAAATAAAGTCAAGATTTCAAGACATTAACATTAAATACAGTTGGAAATCGACAATCGTTGCCATTGCCAGATGGAAAAGTCATTCTCTCTTAGCTCTCATTTTTTCTGCTTTTGTTTTAGCAGGAAAGGCTGAGCTTTACTGGGTAATGTACTGTGTAAGCAAGGGAAATGGCATTGTTGAGGAGAGCTCATGTAACAGTAATATCCTGTCGAAATTGAATTTGGAGTTCAATCAGAGCCATTAGGCCCCACACTGAGAAAGATAGAGACAGATAGTGCCATGCACTCCTTAAATGAGTAATGCTTCCCCTGAACTGAAGCATCAAATTTGGCCTAATATTATTAATGCATAAGCAGTAGGGGGGAGGGAGGTTGGTGTTGGGTGGGACACACTAGCGTGGACATGTGGAATTAGAGCGGATGTGTGTTTTTATAAACCAGCGGTGACTCTTGTGGAGCGTATTGAGTGGATGTAATGATCCACTCAGCTCCAGCAATGCAATGAACAACTCAAATGTTCATTGAGTAAATCATTGATGAGAGACGTTTTGTCGGAGCAAATCGCTGTCTTGAAACCAATCTGGCTCGGAAGGGTTTTTGCAAAGTTGGAATTCAGAAAGACTTGTTTTTAGTGACACCGGTGGTCGTTGAGTGAACTACATTCTGAAAAATATTGCTTTTATGGTTCTTTGCTTAGAAGTACTGTAAATGAATTTGGAAAATATTTTTGAAGCCTGCATGGGCCAGTATAAGATTCTGACAGTATGATAACCTTGCATAAAAATATCGCGATATCACAGTATTGTGATTACTGCTCTAAAATAAGTTATTTTTAGATGTCTGGGTAAAAAAAATATATACTTTTTTTTCTCCCACTGAGCACAATACATTTAATTTTAGGAAACATTTAAAATATTTTGAAACAGCTAAATATTTAAAATAAATCATTTACTTCTGCTATTGTAACCCCGCCGGTCCTATACGCCACCCAACCCGCTCCGAGCTGGTATCAATCTGGCAACCTTTCGCATGGGAGTCAATTGCCCTACCAAGGAGGCTAAAGGTATTTTAAACATTTAAAATATTTTGAAACAGCTAAATATTTAAAATAAATCATTTACTTCTGCTATTGTAACCCCGCCAGTCCTACGCCACCCAACCCACTCCGAGCTGGTATCACTCTGGCAACCTTCAGCATGGGAGTCAATTGCTCTACCAAGGAGGCTAAAGACCATGGCCTCTAGCATGTGTCACTAGAGCACCTTTAGAGGTCAGAGGAGTGAGGTTTACCTGCACAGCACTTACTAGCTGGCCTCTGTTACACTATGTACATTTGTTCCAAAATCACAGATTTCTTTACAACAGATAAAAAAACACACACAAAAAAACATTAAATATATACCATAGGAACGGCATAACACAAAGTGTTTGCAGTTTACAAACCTTGACTTTTCCAAATCACGGTAAACCTTAAAACCGGTTATCGTCAAATGCCTACAGTATACTGCAGGGGTGGCCAACCCTGTTCCTGGAGAGCCACCTTCCTGCAGATTTCAGTTGCAAGCCATATCAGACACACCTGCCTGTAATTATCATGTGGTGTTCAGGTCCTAATTAATTGGTTCAGGTGTGTTTGATATGGGTAGCAACTGAAATCTGCAGGAAGGTGACTCTCTAGGTACAGGGTTGGCCACCCCTGCAGTATACTGTAATATACTCTAGAAGCTGTCAAATATGTTGGCAGTGACATGTATGTGGTTCTGTTAAAATGTGCTGTGCTCATGACTAAATATAAAAAAGAGAATGACATTAGCCAGAAAAAAATTGTTAATAAAGCATCTGATCATAGAGATATATATATTCTTACACACGAATAACAATTCACCAGCATCATGTCATCCGAATGAAGTCATTAAAATCACAACATTGTGATAGTTTGATTATACTAGTGATATACTAGAGATTATACTAGTGATAAAATAATTCTATAAGTATATTTCAGAACAAACGGCAAGAAGGTCGCTGGCTGAGTGAGTTGGCACTGTGTGGAGTTTGCATGTTATCCCTGCAGTGGCGTAGCGCAAAATGCAGAGGCCCCCCTGCAGGGATCGCTGACGGGGCCCCCTGATGAAGGGGGGGGGGGTACGTCATACGTCAATTTGCATATCACTGGCGTCATCACGTTCTACCGTTTCTGTTTAACAGTCTATGGTTAATAAAGGGGCATTTATAATTGCACTACACTTTATATAAGCATGTTTATTTAACTAAATGTATTGCTGTTTGAATACAGTATGTCATTATAGATGTGTTGTGAATGTGCAGTAATCTCTCACATGTAATAAACTCAGACAAGTTCAGAAACTGTCGCTATTATCTGTGAATTTGTGAACAAGAAAAGAATAAACGGTCCAATTAAATTGTTAAAATAAAGGAGAAGCAGATTGGTTTGACTGTACAAGGGAAATACCTTCACACTGCCTGTGCTAAATCATTTGTCGTCGGTACGCAGAGGGGTGATCTGCTCTCGGGCTGCAGGTGGGAGAGGCTGCTGTAGAGGACTGACTGGGCCGCCTGTCAGTGCTGTGAGGCGGGGGAGGGGCCGGCGGCATCACACGCAGCTCGTTGAGAAGAGTAGGGACGGTACAGTATGGACAAATGACAGTTTGATTTTTAAAAAAAAATCTCCAATAACACAAAAAAAGTCGCTAAATTTGTCGCTAGGGGGGTCTGAAAAGTCGCTAAATCTAGTGACAAAGTCGCTAAGTTGACAACATTGGCGGCAAGCAATCAGAATGAAGTAGTCCACCGCTTGAGAGGTGTTCAGAGAACACAGACCTGTGAACTTTGGTTCCGACCACAGTTGTTCCCAAGAGTTTGATTATTGCGTTCGCCGGTGGATTTTTAATTATTGAAAATCACGACGACGCGGGGCCCCCTAATCACGCGGGCCCCCCCCGCGGTGCGTGCCCTGCGGGCCCGTCCGCTACGCCACTGTATCCCTGTGTTCATGTGGGTTTCTTCTGGGTGCTCCTGGGTGCTCCGTGTTTCAACCACACGGTAAAAAAAAAACAAAAAAACAAAGTTGACTCGTAAATTGGGCATATCATATGTGCGGAATGAGAGTGTGGTGTTTCCCAGAACAGGGTTGTAGCTGAAAAGGCATCTGCTGCCTAAAACGCTTGCTGTATAAGTTGGCGGTTCATTCCGCTGTGGCGACCCCATATGAATAAAGGGACTGAGCTGAAAAAATAATAATTGAGAACATAAATAATACTTGATCAAATGATATATTATAAATACTTTAACAAATATTTGCCAAATACTGTTTCATTTTCAATACATTTTTTTAACATAATACATTTCTAAAATTTGTTTAGATACTAGTATTCAGCTTAAAGTGCAATTTAAAAGCCTAACTAATTAAGTTATAAGTTATAAATAGTCAAATAAGATTAATTTGGTAGGTCCTTGGACAACAGTGGGTTTTTCTGTAGCCAGTCAAAAAAAAAAAAAAATTGTCCTTGATCATTTAAAAAATAACAATTAAACTGCTTTAAACTAAGCCAAACTAAAACAAGTCTTTCTCCAAAAGAAAAGATATAATAGAAAACACTGAAATTGACTTTCTCTGTTAAAAATCACTTATTGAAAAATAAATAAAATGTAATATTTGTTTTACTTCTTTTAAACAATTTAAAAATGTTTCCTCTATAAAAAAAAAAATTGTTGAATGTAGTATGAATATAATAGTGTAATATTATAGTAAAAAAAGACATGTGCTATAGGTGAATCAAATAAACTAAATTGGCCGTGGTGTGTGTGTGAATGAGGGTGTGTGGATGTTTTACCATACTAGGTTGCAACTGGAAGGGCATCCGCTGTATAAAACATATACTGGATAAGTTGGTGGTTCATTCCGCTGTGGTGACCCCAGATTAATAAAGAGACTCAGACAAAGGAAAATTATTGAACGAATAAATAGTAAAAAAAATTATACGCATGACTTTTAAACTTTAAATAAAAGCATATCAATTGATCATTATCAACATAGGAACTCTTATCAGTTGAAGATGTTTCATTAAATATGACATTATGAACATGCGCAGACAAAAATATAGAGTTACATCATCCTTCTTTATAGAATAATACAAGAACAGCATTGTGATATAATGACATCATGATGAATCAAAGACTGGATACAATGTTATCTAGTCTCTTGTAAACATGTAATACTCTTTAGTCTATTTACGGTAATGTCAAAGCAGCTCCTGGGGTAACAATAAAATAAAATTGTGTACTCTATGAAGGGTCACTGAAAAGCAGAGTCCATCCAAAAAATTGTCTTCGTTTGCTTACTCATTGGTGTAAATTCTAAAAACACACAAGAATATAAATTGGAAAATGTTAGTATATAATATACCAAAATGTAATTTTGTTTCCCTTGCTTATTTTATGTATTTTTGTTTATAAATTGGAAACTAATGGTAATCAGGAATTTTAACCTATGGAGACCCGGAAGTACGGAGATCCGGAAGGGACGTAGTGGAGGAGAAAAAAAATGGCTAGGGGAAAAAAATAATGGGTAGGAGGAAAAAAAGTGGGTGGAAGAAAAAAAATGGGTGGGAGGAAAATATATATTTTAAAGTTTTTGCGTAAATTAACTAATAAAACCTTTTTGTAAAGTGTTACCATCCACTTTTATGTCAGACAGAAGAAACAGAAATTAATGAAAAAAACAAATCGATAGACTCAACAAAGCTCTAAATGATAACACTAACCATAAACTTGCTGTTTGTTTTGACTGCCTTCTGAAAAACGTCTAAAAACCGTGACCTGCTTTCTCAAAAAGCACAGCGGGGGAAACTAGGAAATAATCTGTGTGCATTGACTGCATTTTGTGCTTCTGGTTTCATGCGTATTAGCAAGGTATTGTAACTTTACATGCATATAGAGACGTCTCGTGGGCAACTCTAAAAAAACACAATCTGAAGCACAGCTGGTCCTCCATTTGCTATTTGTTACATTTTTCGCAGCTACTTTGTTTCATTTAGGTCATTATCTGAATGGCTGCTACAGTACTACGAAACCAGCTGTCCGTTTAAAGCAAATGCACTGAAAATAAAACACTTATTTTCCTGGAATTGCATAACAACAAAATGAAAGAATTGATGAATCAATAACAAAACTTTCTTGAAAAATGAATTAACACTAAGAATTTTATTAAATGTTTATATGGACGTTATTTTGTTAATTTATTCATTACTTTCCCCTTGGCTTAGTTGCTGATTTATCACAGCAGAATGAACCGCAAACTATTCCAGCATATGTTTTGAGCAGTGAATGCAACCCAGTACTGGGAAACACCCATACACTCTCTTTCACACTCTCATCTAATTCACCTATATCGCATGTCTTTGGACTGTGGGGGAAACCGGAGCACCCAGAGGTAAACCCACGCCAACACGGGGAGAACATGCAAACTCCACACAAGTTGCCAAATGGCCCAGCTGGAACTTGAACCAGTGACCTTATTGCTTCGAGACCTTGCCACCCTTGTTATTATTTTGTTTCTATTTCAAGTTTGAATAAGCCATGTATGGGTTTTTAAGAAACACTTCACTTAATTTTAAGACTGCCCTATAGTAAAACTTGATCACTGTGCCGGAGTTCCTTACCATATTAACCTAAAAAATAGCAACGTTTCATTTTCTGTCAATCTTAGTACACAATGTAAATTCAGGAGAGTCAAGTTTTAATCCAAACTCTTTATTTTGAGTGATATGCTAATGGTCTAATCCAACTCTATTATTTATGCTAAGCTAAGCTAAAAGTGCTTCAAAACATTTAAAATTCAAATGTTAAACTCTAGGTGATTTGAAATGAGTGTTCCTTTAACAGTATTAACATTACATTTTAAAAATGTAAAATTGTTGAGTATTTTTAGGAAAAATCTGTGTTAAATTTTTTTGTTTACTTACATTATTCAAGATATCTCCTTTTCAATTCCACACAAGAAATGGGAAAGTAAAAATTTAAAAGTAAAATTGAAAGTAAAATTGATAGACTAAGCGAAACTTAATGCACTGTTAACAATTTTCTGTAGAATCAACAGGATTTTAATCTATATTGACATGATAGCATTAGGCAGTTGCTGCAGATTTGTCAGCTGCACATCCTTGATGCAAACCTCCCATTCCACCACATCCCAAAGGTGCTCTATTGGATTGAGATCTGGTGACTGTGGAGGCCATTTGAGTACAGTGAACTCATTGTCATGTTCAAGAAACCAGTCTGAGATGATTCGCGCTTTATGACATGGCCTGTTATCCTGCTGGAAGTAGCCATCAGAAGCTTGATTTGAGTTACTGTTGCCTTTCTATCAGCTGGAACCAGTCTGGCCATTCTCCCCTGACCTCTGGCATCAAGGCATTTGCGCCCACAGAAATGCCGCTCACTGGATATTTTTTTCACTAGACCATTCTCTTTAAAGCCTAGAGATGGTTGTGCATGAAAATCCCAGTAGATCAGCAGTTTCTGAAATACTCAGACCAGCCCGTCAGGCACCAACAACCATGCCATTTTCAAAATCACTTAAATCACATTTCTTCCCCATTCTGATGTTTGGTTTGAACTGCAGCAGATCGTCTTGATCATGTCTACATGTCTAAATGCAGTGAGTTGCTGCCATGTGATTGCCTGATTAGAAATTTGCGTAAACGAGCAGTTGGACACGTGTACCTAATAAAGTGGCCAGTGGGTGTTTACAGTATTTTTCACAGAACTTTAAAATACAGTACCATACTGCACGACTGTCCTACAGTAAAGTACATTTGATATTACAGCTAAATACTGTATAATTTACAAAAGTTTTTAAACATCAATCTAAAAACATGTAAAAGCTTCATACGTATTAGCAATTTACTGCAACTTTACATGCACACTGAGACATTACGTGTGCTACTCTAAACAACACAATCTGAGGCACAGCTGGTCCTCGATTTGTTGTTTGTTACCTTTATTTTTTTGGCACTACTTTGTTTCACTTAGGTCATTATCTGCACGGCTGCTACTACAAAACCAGCTGTCCATTTAAAGCACACGCACACAAAAAAACACTTATTTTCCCCATGCAGTGTTTGTGTTAATGTAAACACGTCTGTTTCTTGGGGGAGCGACCCTGTAGTGCTGCAAACAAATCGAGCGGTCCCCTCCTCTCCGAAATGGTAACTAGAGTGTGCTAAACTGGGTGTTTCATCCCATTGGCTCATTATCGCGCTGGGTTCATTGCCAATAATAAAGATTTCTTGGGCTGCGAGACTTCTGAATTCAGAGGAAATTACATTGAGCAACAGGGAGCGCATGGCTCTAAATGTTTAATTACGCCAGATAAAAACAAGGGGATCAATCACTGACAGCAATGAGGGCCCTGCGAGGCATCTGCCGTCTCTTGTACACAACAGGCAGTCGCTTTGTGTTGAGTCCATAGGAATGAAGCAGGAGATACAACATCCGAGACAATACAGGTTGAGATGAACAGATATTCTGGAGAAATTGCAATGAGATCTTCTTGAAGAGACAGTTTGCTCAAAAATGGCCAAAGATCTGAATTAGTTTTATGCGCAAAACTGGATTTTTGAGTACAACATTTGTGAATAAGGCATGGTTTTCCATCCAATGAGTCGAAGAAAACAAAATCATCACTTCCTGAAAAACTGATGCCAAATATAGAGGGAAATGGAATTTTCTGTTGTAGGAAAAGTCACTGTGGGTCTTTTTTCTTATATATTGAGCGTCAGACAATGAAAACAAAACGCAGTAAACGTGACATGACTTTTGGAGGTGATAGACATCAAATCTTCTTTAATTTTCTAATGGAAAAAGTACAAAATATTGGCTTGGTTATATCTTATAAACAACAATGGGTGGGGAAAAGGCCATAATAGTAGCCTATTCCCTAGAACTCAGAAAGTGAGAACTCTTCAGGATCTCAGTTGTGTCTCTTAGACAAGAAATTAAACCTAGAGAGAGAGAGAGAGAAAATAAATGAATCATTGTAAATATACTGATTATTATTTTATTACTGTTTTATCCTAAAATGTTTATTGGTAAATGTACAGTTTATTCTGATCTATTTTTTTTATTGATTTGTATGAATAATATGATATGTTGAATAATACAATATATTGAATAATAATGTGATATATTGAATAATATGATGTATTGTTATTTTATTTAATTATTTTATATAAATATCATCTCTTTTTTACTACTACTATTTACTGTGTGTACTGTTTTATATGTATATATATATATATATATATATATATATATATATATATATATATATATATATATATATATATATATATATATATATATATGTATGTTGCTTTTTATGTAAACTTTATGACTGCTTTGGCAATACATTTGTAACATTTGTCAGAGAGAGAGAAAGACAGAAAGAAAAAGGTTCTCTGAATGTTTTATTTGTTTATTTATTATTATTATTTTGGTCAAGAGAAATCTACTATCTAAAAATACTGGGTTGTTTAAAACTAAAGTGTGCAAAACTAACCACTGAGTTAAAATTTAAATCATTTAGAATAATTTTTAACCAAGTATTTGAACATTTTCACCAAAATAGGGTTGAAACATCTAAGCATTTATAAACTGCATGCTAATTTTGCACTATTGACAGAAATCTTTCATATAGGTGACACAGTGGCGCAGTAGGTAGTGCTGTCGCCTCATAGCAAGAAGGTCGCTGGTTCGAGCCTCGGCTGGGTCAGTTGGCATTTCTGTGTGAAGTTTGCATGTTCTCCCTGCGTTCGCGTGGGTTTCCTTCGGGTGCTTTGTTTTCCCCAAACAGTCTAAAGACATGCAGTACAGGTGAATTCAGTAGGCTAAATTGTTCGTAGTGTATGAGTGTGAATGGATATTTCCCAGAGATGGGTTGAGGCTGGAAGGGCATCCGCTGCGTAAAACGTGTTGGATAAGTTGGCGGTTCATTATGCTGTGGCGACCCCAGATTAATAAAGGGACTAAGCCGGCAAGAAAATGAATGAATCTTTGATATAAGTTGTCAGAAAGTAAACTCTAAAAATTGCTGGGCTGTTTAAACATGGACAAACTTCATGATCAGTTAAAATTTTGCATTAATATTTTAACTTAAATAGATTACTTTTATAAATTGAATTAATTGTTTCCTTTTGGAGAATTTCTATTTCCCTGATTTTGAAAAATAGTCTATTAAATTCAAATTTCTCCTAGATTTTTGTTCAGTTCTAAAGTCCACAATTGACAATTACAATGGCATCTGCTGTTTTCAGCTCGCCAAAAATGTTGTCAATAAAAAAAGCATATTTGTATAAAGAACGTCGATCCCAGTTATAAGGGCAACAAATAATAGCTTGACTTCTAGTTGATCATTTAGAAAAGCGGCAGAAGGTATGATGACTCATCCCAATCATCACAAATACTGCAGACGACCTATTGGAACCAACATGGACCCAAGATTCTCACAGAAATCAGTCAAGTTTGGTGAAGGTAAAAACATGGTTTGGGGTTACATTTGCTTTGGGGGCGTGCAAGAGATCTGCAGAGTGGATGGCAACATCAACAGCCTGAGGTATCAAGACATTTGTGCTGCCCATTACATTATAAACCACAGGTGAGGGTAAATTCTTCAGCAGGAGAGCACTCCTCATACTTCATATACCTCATACAAGTTCCTGAAAGCAAAGAAGGTCAAGGTGCTCAAGGATTGGCAAGCCCAGTCACCAGACATGAACATTATTGAGCATGTCTGGGGTAAGATGAAGGAGAAGGCATTGAAGATGAATCCAAAAAATCTTCATGAATTCTGAGAGTCCTGCAAGAACGCTTTCTTTGCTATTGCAGATGATTTTATTCATATTAGATATTAATATATGTTAGATAATATATGTTATTTGAGTCATTGCAGTGATGTATGGATGCAGTCCTCCAAGTTCATGGGAGTTTTACTCAATATTCATTCTTTCTCCACTGCACCATGACTTTATATTCTATACTGTACATTATTTCTGTTAAGTGACAAGACTGTCCTAATTAAACAATTAACAGTCAAGGCATGATCATATTTTAATATGGTAAAATAAGCGTAATCTAGAGGCCTTTGCTTTTCATATAAGCCACTTTTGATCCCAAATGATCAACTAGAAGTCAAGTTATTATTTGTTGTTCCTAAAACTTAAAAAGGCAACAACTTTTTTTTAGGTTTTAAATGTACAAAAAAATAATAATCATGGTTTCTACTAAACAATTTTTACAGCAAAAATGTCTCCCATAGAATTCTGAACTGTGCTCATATTTGACAAGATGGTTCAGAAATCATTATTAACAGGGAATTTTGCATCATGGATTAGTGATCTATTGGTCATTTTGCATTGCGTATGTGCTTGAGTGAAATGGTATTGATCTTATTGTTTTTTTTTTAGTACAGAATATAGGTATATTGTTATTGTAATTTTCTTTTTTAGAAATAGGGCAAATTTTAAATGTATTTAGATGTTTTGTAAATGTATAATATTAAATGCAATGTTTTATTTTTATATATTTCATTATATTTATACAATTTTTTATCATATTATTAGTATTAATCATAATTTATTAACATGATTTGGCTAATTCTGGCACATTGAATGTTTGTTTATTATTAATGTACCTTGTTCCTGTCAAATAAATCTGAAGACAAAAATAAATAGCTTTTACTGTCTAATAATGTCCAAATACATTTTTGAAGCATCTAAAGTGGTTGATACTATAATAAAACTTAATAATATAAGTCCTTAATAATAAAAGATAATAACAAAAGTCCTTTTAAACAAAAACTTTGTATTAGATTGGTTCCATACAATCCAATAACGAAAACATGACTTCAGACTCTAAGAGTAAACTTAATTGCTTCTCATTTCTAGGCCAGATCCAGCATCATTCGAATAAAGCAACAGAGAGCCGACATCCAAAGATGATGGAGAGAGGACTCTGGGATGGAGAGAAGCTGAAAGAGAGCAGGTCTGGGCAGGCAGCGATGACGATGCGTCAGCCTTGCTCCGGTAAGGGCGGGTGATGTGTGTGTTAGTCTCCTGGGTGCCATGTTTCTGTCACCCCTTGTCTGAGTGAGTCACGACTGGGTTCTGGTAAAGACCGTCACAGAGCCGTTACTGCGCTTCCTCACAGCCTCCATTAAGAACACACTCACATACCGGCCCCAAAACCAACCCCAGTCACCTCAAAATCCAATATCAGGATGATAGAATCTCTCCGACTCAAAAGTAAGTGCATTTTAAAAAGGCAACACGCTTTTACTGGGGTGGCGTGAACTCAATAAAAGAACGTTTTTTTTTGGAGGCCTGGATTTTTCAGTTTAGCAAGCTAGATGGCTTAAATGAAATCTGTTAACACTTTTTAACATTTCTTTATTTTAACATAGTAATAATGTAATCTCAAAAGTCATATGAATTGTAGAAGTGTGTAATATATTTAAGTGTTCGTATATATTTAATAACAATTCTGTCTGGTTCTCGAATCTGATTGGGCTGATAGCTGTGCGATATTTTGCAATAGCAGCACTCTTACAGCCTTTTCAGCCTTGTGTATTACTCTGCCCTTATAGAGTGACAGCAGATCAATAAACTCACTACAGTTTGACCATCATTGCAACTGTTGGACAACATAATGTACTTTTGAGGCTTTTTTTAAGCAAAATGTAGTTGTTTCTAATAAACGGCACAGTTGCAATCTAAAGACAGTGCCTATTTTAAACATTTATAATTTCAGAGATTCTGCATGTTGGTGGCCATAAGCCCTGTCATACTGAGCAGAGCAAAGAAGGTTGACGTTTCGCCACAAGATGGCGACAGAGACCGCATAATAAGTCCTTAGGGGAGAAAAACTCCCCTCAAAACTCAAACTACAGCTACAAATATTATAAATCTGGTAAGTGATGTTGTTAGTTGATCTCTGTCTATTGTATGTTGTAATGCTGTATTTATACCATAGTAGTGTAGTGTTTCAAAGTCATCTTTATTGTCAATTCAACCACATATACAAGGACATATAGAGAATCAAAATTTTGTTACTCTCAGACGTTAGGTGCCTAACATATAATATTAATACAAAAAGTAGAATTTTAGAAAGAAATTACAATAAATACAATTATGCATAAAATGTCATCTAAAATATACGTTAAAAATCAAATTTGTAAAAAATACAATTACATTTAAGGGCATATGTAAATGAGTGCAAACCAGAGTTGTGCAGATCTAAAATAGTATATAGTGCAAAAGGCTTGTTAACATGATAACATGATAATTATGATAAATTGTTTTAGCTTTGGGGCGACGCAGTAGGTAGTGCTGTCGCCCTACAACAAGAAGGTTGCTGGTTCGAGCCTCAGCTGGGTCAGTTGGCATTTCTGTGTGGAGTTTGCATGTTCTCCCTGCGTTTGCATGGGTTTCCTCTGGGTGCTAAGGGGTTGCCCCACAATCCGAAGACATGCTGTACAGGTGAATTGGGTAAGCTAAAATTGTCTGTAGTGTATAAGTGTGAATGAGTGTGTGTGGATGTTTCCCAGAGATGGGTTGCGGCTGGAAGGGCATATGCTGCGTAAAAACGTGCTGGATAAGTTGGCGGTTCGTTCTGCTGTGGCGACCCCAGATAAATAAAGGGACTAAGCTGAAAAGAAAACGAATGAATGAATGTTTTAGCTTTGCTTTAGCTTTTTTTGGGGTTAGTTATTGTCATATCCAGATTGCAACAGAGAAATATTGGGGAATCTCTGTAGACTGATGGCAGTTCATGCCCTTCAGCCTTATATTCTTAAAATATAAGCAAAATCACAGGTTTTGTCATCACTTTCATTTAAATACTTGCTCTAAAGTGATGTTTGTGAAGTAGCAACGGTTTCTGCTGTTCTGCTGCAGATGTGAATGAATGGTGGAAGAAGTAGTTCCTCGTATAAAAGGGTTTTGAGACTCTCCGTGTTTGATTTTCTTTTTTATATACATGATTATGCCATTGAACTGTTGTATAGACGCAATATTATATGAGTAGCAGTGATTTGTGGCTGTATATCGTCACTGGTGGCACACTAAGGCACTTGGCCTGTTGCTTCGAGTCAACGTGCACCTCCCACCAGTTCATATATATATATAGCCATATTGCACTGCTACTCATGTGATATTGCTCATATATATAAAAAAATATTCATTCATTTATTTATTTATAAATATAGCATACATATTATAGACAATAAGAACAATAATAATAATAATAATAATAATAATAATAATAATAATTAAAAAATATTAATGTTTTAAGTCAGTTATTATAAATATAGCATACAAATTATATACAATAATAATAATATTATTAATAATAATAATTAATATTTTAGTCAGTTATTATAAATATAACATACATATTATATACAATAATAATAATAATAATATTATTATTAATAATAATAATAATTAATGTTTTAAGTCAGTCATTAGAACTATATTATACATAATATAGACAATAATAACAACAACAATAACAATAATATTATTATTATTATTATTATTATTATTGTTAATAGCAATAATAATAAATATGTTAAGGCAGTTATTCGACCTGTAGCATACATATATACAATAATAATAATAATAATAATGAATATTTTAAGTCACAGTTATTAGAACTATAGCATGTATATTAATAATAATAATAATAATAATAATAATAATAATAACATCCATCCTGAAGCTACTTTTGGCAAGAATGTATGTTTGAATAATCCCTTATTTGAAATAATCATTTATTTTAACAAAACTGCCATTGCATAATTGCCATTGCAACATCTCCATCATGTCATATTAGCGTTCGGTGTCTAGACTCCAGTGGCTGCTGTTTGCTGATTGGCTGGTCACATTTATAGACATTCATAGTCCGCGGGGGTTCCTGGAATCTGTGCAGAGTCCTACTGCGAAGCGATTTATGCGAATCGTCCTCAGTCCTATTTCTGCGTATGAATAAGTGTTGCATTGTTGACACGTTTCCATCATACAAACATCGCAAGACTGATCAGTGTGTATGAATTTGATGACACTGTAGTGCTGAAAGCAGATGGCAGCATTCAAAAGGACTGTGTGTGTGTATATGTGTGTGCGCTCTCAGCCCACAATGTCATGCGCTACAGAAACCGCCAGAACATTTTGAAAAATGTGTCATCGGTTTGGCAACTTCAGTTCGCTCTCCACAACCACGTAAATATCGGATCACTCAAGGGTAAACATGAAACGAGTGCCAGATATAATGACACACTAGCAAACCAGGCAGAAAGAATGAGGCAAATTAAAAGAAAACAGAAAAAAAAACACATAAAGAGAGACGAGGATGTTGACAGTTAATTAACTTCTTTTTTTAGGGGGGTGGGATGAATCAAAGCCAGTGAATGTAGCGCGTTGGCTTTGGTTTAGCTTCCTGAGGTAAACACATGCTAAAATGGAGGTTTTTTTTCAGTCGGAGCCTTTGAGGAGAAGCTCATGGCCTCGCTTTCTGTTCGTCTTGTGAAAAATGTCACGCCGCCGCTGTGGTTTCGCACACTTAGATGGGTGACATGTCCAATGATATGATCCTGTAATGGAGCGAAGGCTGCATAGAAATGTCCTACTCATCTGCAAGCCTTTCCACATGAAGGAAGGAGGGGGGAAAAAACGGTAGAATGTGTAAATTCGACACATCTGCTGTAATGTATGATGTTCTGTTAATGTAGTTTCAAAGGCACTACAGCTCTTAAGACATTTGGGAGATTTGGGATAAAGTTTGCCTATATATTCAGCCATATAAACAGAATTTTTTTTTTTTTTTTGGAGAAAAATACTGAATGCTGATCTTTGGCTACCAGGGGTGTTTCTAGACTTTTTGTGACCCTATAGATGAGATAACTATGAGATGTTTTTTTACTTATTTTTTTTTTTTATCTTGTTTCTAGTTGAAATATCTAAAAGTTCTTGAATCAAGAAGCATTTTTCATTCATTCATTCATTTTCCTACGGCTTAGTCCCTTATTTCAACCCAAGCTCATTCTGAAAACATAGTCCCGAGATAACGTCCTGGGGGGTACGTACGACCGCGTTTATTTTTTTCAAGCGAACGCTGCGGGGCGGTGTGACGCCGTTACCTTTCGCGCTTGCCTTACCTCCTTGTGGAGGGCTTCCCCGCTGCAACCCGTTTGTCCACTCAGCTCAGCGTGTACGTCGGCAGGCTCGAGATGCGGAGAGGGGTCGACCACGGCGACCGGTTTCGAGTGTGGGGAAAAGCAGCTTCAGCAATCAGGTAAGACAAAAACAGAATCCCAAAAATTAAGTGAACGAGTTTCGTGACAGGGCGAGAACGTGGCGAAATCCGAAAACGCGGTAGAAAAAAAAAAACAGGGCTTTTATTTTTTTGGACGGCTTTTGTGAACTGTTGCTCGGGTTTAGGGAAGCGAGCGGGCGGGCGGGTCGATCGGTAAAATTGGTTGGGTTCAGGGAAGGTGGAGGGCGAGTTGGCCGGTCGCGCAGTCAATCATCTGGTCAGTCCGGCGAGTTCACGCGAGAACAGCGCGGGCGCGAACCGCGCTCACGAGAGGCATCTGAGGTGCGAAAAAGCGCGCAACAGCGGCCTCTCGCGGATTCGCGAAAACAAAAACTTCAGCCGTACGTACCTGCCGGGACGTATTCTGCGGTCTCCAGAAACATCCGCGGGACTACGTTTCCACAATGAGCCTGGGTTGCTTATTTTTTAGGGGTCACCCCAGCAAAATGAACCGCCAATTATTTTAGCTTATGTTTTACGCAGCGGATGCCCTTCCAGCCTCAAGCCAGTACAGGGAAACACCAATAAACTCTCACATTTACACACATACACTACAGCCAATTTAGCTTATTCAATTAACTTATAGCCAATCATTCCAATTATTCACAATGTTTTCTTACAGGAACATACATTTTTAAAAATTACTGGAAAGTTACTCATGTGCAATAATGTTATATATATTTTTCTTTAAAAAAGTGGGAATCTCATGCGACAGTACAAAACAGTATTGCTGCTTGAGGATATTTCAGACATATGGACACATTGGATAATTAAGTGGAGCAAAGCCACACCACATGCAACTTGATCTTCTATTGTTAAATTAATTTGACAAAAAACTTTTTTATGCTAGAAAGAATGTTTACAGTTACAGGAATGTAACTGATATGATATGCTGCAATGGCCCCTTTAAATATGAGATCTATGAAGCGAATTATGACGCTCTCGCTGCCGAAGCTGAAAACAGACAGCGTCATAATTCGCATAATAACAGAGACCTTGGACTCTCTCACCACTTTCAGTGTGAATGCACAGCAACACGGGGAGAACATGCACATGTGAACTCCACACAGAAATGCCAACCGACCTAGCCGGGACTCGAACCAGAAACTTTCTTCGCTTTTTTCAAAGAGAAAAGATGATTTTTTTGCTTATCCATTGGCAGATTATTTTGCTTTTTTTAAAAGAAAAAACTCACTTAATTTTAATGGATTGTTTATGATAAAAAGACAGTATTTTTTGCTTGTCTAGAAAATGCTTCTTGGTTTTAGGATTGTTTGATATTTGAACTAGAAACAAGGAAAAAATCTAAAGCAGAAACCTTTTATAAAAACATTAAATCTGCTTTTAATCTAGCTGAAATAAAACAAATAATAATAAGAAAAAAATATTATAGGAAATACTGTAAATAAATCATTGCTTTGTTAAACATCATTTGGAAAAGTAATTATAAAAAAAACACAGAATAATAATTTATGTACAGAATTTTTTTTATTTTACTAAAGTTACATCTGTAGAATAACAGAAAGAAGTATTAGCAGTTTATAACCAGGTTTTTGTACCATAATTTACAACACAGACTATTTAAAATGTCAATAAAAGTCACTTTTTATAACTTTTCAACATCAAGGTTGTTGAAAGAAAGATTATAAGGTCCCATAAAGCAATTCAAAAGCATAAATAAACAGAAAAAAATGACAAAATACATCCCACTGCAAATTTACAGATATTTCATGCAAACTGCAGTATAGAAACCAGGAAACCAGTATTATTGTATCATCAATTATTTTACCAACTTTTTGTTGCATAGAATCATTCATTCATTCATTTTTCTTCGGCTTAGTCTCTGATTTATCAGGGTCGCCACAGCGTAATGAACCAACAACTATTCCAGCATATGTTTTACACAGCAGACGCCCTTCCAGCTGTAACCCAGTACTGGGAAACACCCATACAGTCAAATTCACACATGCACTCATACACTACAGCCGATTTAGTTAATCTAATTCACCTATTGTATGGCGCATGTCTTTGGACTGGGGGTAAAACGGGAGCACACAGAGAAAACCCATGCTAACGTGCGGAGAGCATGCAAACTCCTCACCAGAGATGGGGATTAAAGAAGTACAAATACTTCAACTTTAGAAGACAACTTTTTACTTTTACTCCTTACATTTTTACACAAATATCTGTACTTTCTACCTCTTACATTTTTAAACCACGGTTGTTATTTTTGTTTTCATGTATTTGGTGGCGTAATCTATATTATTTCTTGTCATTGTGCAATTTGAGCGCCATTTTGATGCAATCGATCTATTTTTTGTCGTTGCATGCCTGCGTGCTGCAGTGTGTGGCTATTTCAATAAAATTTACTATGAGAGGCAAGAATGAGTACACAGATGCAACAGAGGGAGTTGACGAATTTTAACATAACATATATTTTTATTATTTAAGGTATTAGTAGTATTACTACGAATATTAGTAATATACAGCTGAAGTCAGAATTATTAGCCCTCGGTATATTGTTTTCCTCAATTTCTGTTTAAAGGAAAGAAGTTTTTTTTTTCAACACATTTCTAAGTATAATAGTATTAATAAGTCATTTTTAATAACATATTTCTTTTTTCTTTGCTATGATGACAGTACATAATATTTTACTAGATATTTTTCAAGATACTAATATTCAGTGACATGTAAAGGCTGCTTACACACTAGATGCGGATTGAAGCATCAAGTGCGAGTCATTTACATGTTAAGTAAATGCAAAGACGCCAATCGTCATCCTGTAGTGCGATTCACGCGAATGAAGTGGCGCAAATTATGCGAATAAATAAATAAAATAAATAAATTCGCACAAATAAAGCAAGTTAAGCGCTTTGGCTTGAGTTGAAAAATCTGAACTTCAGCAGACATTCGTGCGACGTTAACCAATCAGGAGCTTTCTCTTGTAAGGGTGTGATTATGACGTAGCACCTGTCGTTGGGGGGAAATCCTCTTGCCGACACCAGACAACAGTTTATCAAACTGGGCTCGGCTCAGTCTGAAGCACCGCTGAAAGTCTCCATTATCCAGGTGTAGTTTCTGGAGGAGCTGAGGAACTCACAGAGCTTGGTGCACCTCTGTAAGAGTCTAGTGGACACGGCGCCGAAGGAATATACCGTTTTTCAGCCTTCCTAAAGCACATAAACATAGCTACTCTCACTATAAGATCCATGTTAGCCATTTAGCAAATATCGCCGGGCAGACAGAAGCCCTACCCGTGATGCGAATCCATGTCTATTGTGAAGTGAATTTGATGTGTGAATGAAGCGAATTTGACATGCGAATCAATCAAATCCATACCTGCCAACATTTGTTTTTGAAAATCCATGAGATTTCAGAGATCACAAACTGAAGAGTGGAGGGGTTAGCTGGGGGTGAGTAGTAAACTAGAGAACGGGGGGAGGGGTGAAATTCCAGGAGTTGTTCAAGAGATAGAACAAAACGGGTGATGCAGTGGCACAGTAGGTAGTGCTGTCGCCTCAAAGCAAGAAGGTCATTCGATCCTCCGCTTAGTTGACGTTTCTGTGTGGAGTTTGCATGTTCTCCCTGTGTTTGCGTGGGTTTCCTCCGGGTGCTCCACTTTCCTCCACAGTCCAAAGACATGCGATACAGGTGAGTTGGGTAAGCTAAATTGTCTGCAGTGTATGAGTGTGTGTGTGTGTGAATGTGTGTGTATGTGTGGATGTTTCCCAGAGTTGGGTTGCGGCTGGAAGGGCATCCGCTGCATAAAAAAAATGTGCTGGATAATTTGGAGGTTCATTCTACTGTGGCGACCCCGGATAAATAAAGGGACTAAGCTGACAAGAAAATGAATGAATAAATGAATGAATCGAACAAAACGGGAGATGAGTCTGAAATACGGGAGACTTCTGGGAAAAACTGAAGTGTTGGCAGGTATGATCGAATTTGACGCACAATGAAGCAAGAACTCAAAATGTTCACGTGTCTATTTATTCGCCCGTTCTGTGTTTGGTGTGAAAACAGCATAAAGGCTTAACTAGGTAAAGTTAGGGTAATTAGGCGAGTCATTGTAAACAATGGTTTGTTCTGTAGATAATCTGAAAAAAAAAATGCTAAATTTTGACCTTAAAAAGAGTTTTAAAAAATTAAAAACTCCTTTTCATTCTAGCCAAAATAAAACAAATAAGACTTTCTCCTGAAGAAAAAATATTATAGGAAATACTGTGAAAAATTCTTTGCTCTGTTAATCATCGTTGGGGAAATGTTAAAAAAACAAAAAATCACAGAAGGGCTAATAACTGTGACTTCAGCTGTAAGTATATTCCAGATCTGGTTGTATGGAAGGATGTTAATTAAGCCGTTGCTGTGGTTTTCACCATTTTGTCCAGGTGTAGAGGATTTATCGGCATTATCCTTCCAGCGCTGTCATGTGTCTGAACGTTTCCTCTTATAGTGGCACACAGAGGTCAATGGTCAATCTGTGGACAGAAGACGCAAATAAAAAGGAAGCGCTCTGTCTGGTTAAAGCCTTCTGGACATAAATATCCAGTGACAAGCAATAATTTTGCTTTGTCAGCACTGACAGACCGAGACCATGATGAGATTGGTGGAGTCCCTTGACAGCGAGCCGTTCACAATTGATATGTGACAGCAACAGAGAGAGAGGGAGGTTTCAAAGCGTTTTATGCTCCGCTGTATGTCATGCTTTGTGTAATTCTGAGTGCAAGAAAACCCATGTTTCAATCAGACTTTTGAGTTGTTGACATGCTCCGCTTTAAAGGGACGGTTTACCCAAAAATGATGTTTATTCGCCATCAAGGAGTTCCAGAGCTATATGATTAAAATAAATGCTGGGATTGGTTAAAACACATTTATGTTTTTTTATTATATATTTATACACTACCTGTCAAAAGTTTTTTTGAAGAAAAAAGTCTACTTTGCTCACTAAAGCTGCATTTATCTGATTAAATATAAACTAAAAAATTGAGGAATATTATTATAATTAAAAATAATAATAATATAATTTTAAAATACGTTGTCTGATATAGTTTAAAATATTATTTATTCCTGTGAATCAAAGCTGAATACTCTGGTCACTCAATTATTTTAGTATAATTTTAAAAACATTTTAATATCATTTTAATTTATTATTGAAAATTTAATTAAGATAATTTTAATTAAATTACTTTTAATTTGAATAAGATTTTAATATAATTTGTTTACATTTGGTGACAATTATATTTGTAATTCTTAATAATAACTTTGAGTTTTAAGTGGATTGAACATAAAACAATTAAATTGTCCCCAAAAAACCTGAAGAATTGTGTTGTTTTAACTTATAATAAATAAGTAGTTTAAACAAGCAGCAAAAGTAATTTTTTGAGTGTATAACATGTAATATAATTCAGGGGGGCTAATAATTCTGACTTCAACTGTATATAGCTGAAGTCAGAATTACTAGCACCCCTGAATTATTATCAAAAAATATAGCTTAAAAGGGCTACTAATTTTGTCTTTCATTATTTATTTATTTTTTTAATTTAAAGTGCTTTTATTCTAGATAAAATAAAACAAATAAGACTTTTTCCAGAAGAAATAATATAATCAGATCAGACATACTGTGAAAATCTCCTTGCTCTGTTAAACATGTGAGAAATATTTAAAAAAAAGAAACAAAAATTCAAAGGGGGGCTAATAATTCTAACTTCAACTGAATATATAGATACATATAAATTTGATTGTAATGTCATTTTTTGGTGAATTTATCTCCTGTGATCACCAAAAATTAACATTGAAAATACTGCCTTTGTCCCCTTTTGTTTTCTGAGAAGAAAAGAAAACCCAAAGTGCCTGAAAGCAAGTAAATAATAGGAGACTTTTCATTTTTCAGGTGAACTATCCCTTTAAATGTGCTCTAATGCGCTCGGAAACAGTGAAACCCACTAGAGTGGCAGATTTTCCAAACAACCTTCGCTGGTTTTTAATAACCAGAAAATAATTTGCATGAGAGAGCATCCAATTTACATACCTAGTTGCTTTTGTGTGTGTGTGTGTGTGTGTGTGTGTGTGTGTGTGTGTGTTTAAAAGCAGATTTAGTTGGAGGAGCTTAGATTCTAGACTTCATTTTCTCTCTCTAAAGTTTCAGCTTTCACTGGGTTTTATTGGAATGACAAACAATAGTGCTACAAAAAAAGTAGCAGGTTAGACGCACTCTGCCTTTCCCATCATATCTCATATTTCAAGTTCTCTCGTCTGCATAATTGTAACTGACATACAGTATGAATCGAGTCACATGATCTTGCTGTGGTAATAATAGACGACTTTAGGTATCGCACACTCTTTCGTCATCATAATGTTCATGTGTTCTTTCCTCCTCGCTGTCTCTTAAAATATTCGTGTATGTTGGCTTTGCGTGCTGGTGTTTTAGAGATCGTTCTATCTAGGGACAGCAATAGAGGTGTTTTAGAGCTATGACACAATACACAACTTTAGTAAACAAACACACTCAGCTTATGTCTGAATTTGCACCCACTGATACATCATTTTGCAACAGGAATCGTGTGCTCCAGACTGCTGAGGATGCACTCAGTAAGGCAGTAATAATGTTGTAAATGTTGTCAGTTTCTTGCACAGACCGATCATTGCATGTATAATACCTCAATGCATCATATTAATGCCATGGGTAGACATTTTATGTTTGCTGTATATGTTTTTTTTTTTCTTTTACTCCCAAAGTACCATTGACCTGTTAATCAAAGCAATGTCTACATGAAAATTATATTTTTTTAGATCCATACAGTTGAAGTAAAAATTATTAGCCTTACGGTAATTATTATTATTTAATTTTTTTGTAATTTGTTTTTTTTATGTTTCCCAAATGATAATAAACAGAGCAAGGAATTTTTCACAGTAATACCGATAATATTTTTTTCTTTTGGATAAATTCTTATTTGTCTTATTTCAGCTGGAATAAAAGCAATTTGAATCTTTTTAAAACCATTTTAAGTACAATATTATTAAGCAATATTTTTTCGATTGTCTTCAGAACAAACTTTAGTTTTACAATGACTTTATGATTATTACCTTAATTTGCCTAATTAACCTAGTTAAGTCTTTAATGGCCCATTTCCATTGACTAGTACAGTACAGTTTGGTTCAGGTCGGTTCGGGTCACCTTTATCAGGCTTGCGTTCCACTGCCTAAAGGGTACCAATGATTTACAGCAAAGTTTCAGTCTACGTCATTCTCACTCGAGGGAAATGTCAAAGTAAAGCTGCACGGGTTTTCAAATATCATATGAGAAGCACTTCTCACAAAACAGATGCTTTATACACATAAATACTTGTTTATGAATGTAAACTAACCTTTCGATGAACATGATTTGATTATAACTGCAGATCAATGATAGAATTCCAAATAGCATATACTGTAATGTCTGCAATTATATTAAATAAATAAATAAATAAATACAACATATATGAACACATACAGACCATTACAGTCTCCGATATGTTACCAAACACAGAATAACTACACACAGCATACATTTAGTCCTTATTTGTCTTTAAAAATGTTACACAACATATAGCCCAGTCAGTGCAAACCTCTCATTTGTATCTTTAATCTTCAGCAGCACATGTAACTTCTGTTAGAAAGTAATTCCGTCATTCTGAGTTCATAATAGTCCAGAAGGGGATGATAATAGTTAAACATGGCAGGTGAAAGAACCATTCGCTCCTTCTGTTTTTTTTGTTTTTTTTTTACTTCTCCTTTGTTTTTTCGCACTTCACTGTCGCGTTTGTCTGTTTATGAAAGGATGGGATGTCGGAAGCGCTTCAATAATAACGTGCATGTTATTATCATCAGCTAAAGTAATTTGTTATTTCAAATACAGACATGCACATAAGCAATTGCGAGCTCCCTGCAGAAAGTGAAACCGCTCACACTTTTAGATGGCCTCGTAAAAACAAACAAAAAAAAAAAACAGGACATGGCAGATTATGTTCTTCTTGGCTTTGTGGCTGTGCATCAAGACAACGACAAGGTTTGTCTGAGCTCGGGTCAACCATGGCACTTTATTATATGCATATAGAGTTCTATTATGATGTAATGTCTCGACTGTGTATTTAAAAATAACGGTTTCTATGTTTTCAATCTTTTGCTTGTGTATGTTGTGTACGCGACTGACGCTTCTCTGCATGTCTGGCTCTGCCTTTTGCTATCTCATGTCGTGTTAGGTACCCTGTGCAAAGAGTGCCCAAAAATTGGTATGGTAAGGTTCGCTTTTAGGTACCTTTTGACAGTAAAAACGATTATAAAAGTGTACTGTACCGAACAGTACCACACTACTCAGTGGAAACGGGTCATAAATGTCACTTTAAGCTAAATACTAGTATCTTGAAAAATATCTAGTTAAATATTGTGTACTGTCATTAGGGATGCAACAATTCACCAATATCACTATTAACTACGCTTTAATTTGTCACAGTTAATTAAGCATAAAGGCTTCTCAACACCGTGTTACTGCAAGGAACAAAACTGCTTCAACTAAACAACGTTATGCCAACTATACGCTAGTTTAAAGTTCCAAGCTTGTACACCGAGGCTAATATGCGCACAAACGGGATTAACTGGCTAAGGCTATTAACTAATGTTTGTTCGTATATCACGTCTCTTAAGTTTGTTATTTCCACTGGGGGCTCGCAATCAGCAATTAGTCTTTACGCTTTTCTGGGGTACCTAGTTGAAAGAATGCTGCCAGCACACCGTAAGTCACATGACATGAACTGAGTGTTCAGCTTCATACTTTGTATGGAATATACACATTTCTACTCGAGAAAAAAATACAATAAGAAAATACCAAATAATTTTGTGGTTAATCAAAAGTGCCTTTCAGGCGGAGATTCAGCAGCCTTTGACTACATAATTCTTTTTAAAAGGGAACTGCATAGCTAATGTGTAGCTTAGATTTACATCAGACAAAATACTTTTTATTAATCATTAATTTATTTATTATTAAATTATATATTTTTTTATTATTTATTCTGTCGTTTATTTTCAGTGTACAATTATAACTTATTTTTAAAAGCCAACTTTTTTCATTTATTTTTAAGTCCAAAAA
Organism: Danio rerio; assembly: GCF_052040795.2. Lineage (NCBI taxonomy): Eukaryota > Metazoa > Chordata > Actinopteri > Cypriniformes > Danionidae > Danio > Danio rerio. Next base: position 33,628,029 of record NC_141044.1, read on the forward strand.
GAAATTGAGTATTGTTTGTGTTTATTATTATTTTGTGCTGTATTAATTGGTTACTAAGCAGCAATAAATGACACTTTAAAACATAAGACGATTTTTCATGTGATTTTTCTAAACTGGTAGTGTTTTTTAACACTAAAACCAAACCAAAATCTATATTCATTGCACCCCTAACTGTCATCATGGCAAAGATAAGAGAAATCAATTATTAGAAAAAGTTATTAAAACTATTATATTTAGAAATGTGTTGAAAAAAAATCAACGTTAAACAGGAAAAAAATATACAGGGGGAGCTGATAATTCAGGAGGTGAATAATTTTGACTTTAACTGTATTTAATTTCAGGACATTATTTCGGGAAAAACAGTGCATTTAAAATGCTGTAAACAAACACAAACAGAGCTGAACTACAAATTGAAATTGGGGAATAAATATACAGGGGGTTAATAATTCAGGAAGGATAATAATTCTGTCTTCAACTGTATATAATTTCAAGGTTATTATTTTGGGAAAAACGGGGTTAAAACAGTGAATTAACAATGCTGTAAACAAACACAAACAGAGCTGCAGGATACACTAAAGTCATAGTAGAATGCTATAAGCAAGTCTTTCTCCAGACATTACAGACATCCTAATAGGAAGATGATAGTGAACGCATGTATATCTAAAATATCCGATGTGTATAATTGCTCATGTGCTCCACTGGTCATCTAAAAATTAGATCGATTATAGGTTCTGAATGTCGATTTCGAATTCTTTTTGATGAATCACCCAGCCCTATCTTTCACTCGTCCAAACTTGCTTGAAATTTTTGCTGTAAATCAGCAGCCATTGACTTCCATAGTATTTATGCTCCTACTAAGGATGTGAATGGCTGTTTTTCCCCAACATTATTCAGAACATCCTCTCTGGTGTTCAACAGAAAAAGAAACTCATGAAAGTCGAGTGAGGAAATGTTCATTTTTGTTGCTGAACTATAAATTGAAATTGGGGAATAAATATACAGGGGGTTAATAATTTAGGAAGGATAATAATTCTGTCTTCAACTGTATATAATTTCAAGGTTATTATTTTGGGAAAAACTGTGTTAAAACAGTGCATTAACAATGCTGTAAACAAACACAAACAGAGCTGCAGGATACACTAAAGTCATAGTAGAATGCTATAATCAAGTCTTTCTCCAGACAATACAGTCATCCTAACAAGAACATGATAGTGAGCGCGTGTATATCTAAAAATATCCGATGCGTACAATTGCTCATGCGCTCTACCGGTCATCTAAAAATTAAATCGATTATAGGTGCTGAATGTCAATTTCAAATTCTTTTCGATTGATCGCCCAGCCCTATCCTCCACTCATCCAAACTTGCTTGAAATTCTTGCTGTAAATCAGCAATCATTGACTTTCATAGTATTTATGCTCCTACTGTGGATGTGATGTTTTTTTCCAACATTATTAAGAACACTTTTCTGGTGGTCAACAGAAGAAAGAAGCTCAAAAGTCGTGTGAGGAAATGTTCATTTTTGTTGCTGAACAATTTCTTTAACACCACAAATCGAAAAAATCAAAAGTCAACCCTTTAAAACACTGAAACAGTTTGTCAAAGCTACTTTTTACCCTCGACGCCAGCAGGTTTGTAAGTTGGCATCTCATTTGAACACATCTCGGTGTTGTCGGTATCAATGCGAGAATGAAAGCACAGTGTTTTAGCTGTCAAACGCTGATGTTTTTTTTTCTTGTTTACTGTTGCACGGTCTGTCAGCCATGGCCTGCGGTATTTCTTTCTTTAATAATACATCTCAGAGTGAGTAATGCCATTTGGATACAGGGAGCTCCGCGCCTGGCCTTTGCTCCCTGCACCTCTCCTCTCCCTATCCCTGGAGTGTGTTTCAGCCCACGTACGTTTGAAGGAATTCTATTTGCCGGATGCCCGCGTGCTCGTGTGCGCGAGAGCGTGCGCTAGCGTATGTGTGTTTATAAGCTTGTTGAATTGAAATACAGCCAGGCGAGGTGGAGGGTGTGGGGGGGTGTTGTTTATTGCAAGGATAGGTGAATATCTTTCTCTTCAGCTCGCACGAGCCACCAGGCAAATAAACTCAGCGCATCAAATTTAAATAAATCATTTTTCCGCTTGTACATCCCGGGCGAGGATATTTACAGCAGTGAAACAGCTGCTAATGAACTAATGTGTCCACGCTGGGCGGCGCAGGAAAAAATAGCACGCTAATAGCCGCTCATTACATATGTGTTCATAAAACAATCCACAGGGAACACCGGATTGCATTGTGTCCGTCTATTAGTTTGTGGGGGCGAGCTGATCAAAATAACGCTTGTTGTAGATGTCAATTAATGCGTCTTGTCGTCTTCTGAAAGTCGATTTCAATTACTTTTGGGTGAGCAAACAAAGAGCGCTAGCAGACATGGCTTCCCTGGATAACCTTAATTGATGCTTGGTGTCACAAAAAGAAGTGAATAAGGGCTAAAAAGTACAAGAGATTTTTTTTTTCATCTGCCGTACGTCTCATCTGGCCTTGAAGGGGAGAAAACGGATTCAGCTGAGCTTTTGTAAGGGATTCTCACCTCTCCTTGAGCGAGAGAGAGAGTGCTTCTCCTCCCCCTCCTCCTCCAGCGCTCATCCCTCCATTTCTTCTATTTCCTCTGATTTGTGCTTTGTTTCATGCCTAATGTGGTTTAGACGACTATTGCTTGATAAAGAATTATTTGTTATTCTGCAATAATTGCGCCGTCGCAACATGGTCCAGCTGTCTGGGCCTTCCTTCCTGTTTGGAAGCATGACGAAACCGTCAACAGGGGGCAGTAGACCGCTTTCCACGGTGTGAAATTCAACATGTCTGAATCCTTTGTCTGCGGGTCTCCTAAAAGCCAGTTACCAGAGATGCTTTCTTTTGCCATTTACCTTGAATGCTGAATATCATATTGATATTATTGATGCAATCTTTATCAAAAAAGGTGAGGTGGAGGTGAAAATGTTTTGTATGTACATTTAGGTGTGTGGTTTTATTTTCAGCGCATGTTCTGGTCACTTTATTTTTGTTCATATTAATTAAACCCTTTCGTCGTGTTTGAATAGTCACAGATTTGAAGGTATGTTTCCAAATACTTCATATAATTAATAGATATATTTATTTATGTAGAGAACTATCTGTAAAATGAAAAGATCATGTCGTATTGGTTGAATATTCCAATCCATCTACTGTCACACACACACACACACACACACACACACATACAAAAAAAGCTTTTTAAAATGATTTTAGATTTTTATACTTGGAAATGTCATGCTCAGAAAGTGAAATTGGCCACATTTATTGCTTTTAAGCCTCCATTTCTTCTTTCCTACTGGCATTTCCATCACTTTTTAAGATGGATACTTGCTGTTTTCCACTCTGACAGAAGCACAAATCCAACCTAATAAATGTCTGTATGTATTCGGCAATTAAATAAACAATCTATTATTTCTTTTCTCTGTGCCTACATTGCCGTGTCAGTCACCATATGCCGGGAGAGAGGAGCAGGGAGTCGTATCACGATTGTAGTTTTTTGGCGTTGTGAAAAAGAGGAGGGGGGGGGTGGTGGTAGAGTCAGAGCCGAGGGCTCACGGTGCATGTAGCACATCAGATCTCCCTCAATTAATCCAACATTAGGTGCCTGGGATCCACGAGTCAGTGCTTTTGGAAAGCATGTGTGGCTCAAATCTAATTATTCTCTCCTTTCCTTTGAGGGTGGAGAGATATCTAGAGAAAGCAAAAGAGAGAGAGTCCACGTAGCTATAGGTTTTGTTATGCTGTGATTCTCTCTCTCCTCGCTCGCCCGCTCACTCCGAACCCCCTTCTTACCCCCACCTCCTCCTCTCTCTCACTCATTCTCCATCTCTCTCTCTCTCACATACACACGCGCCAAACACTCTCTCTCTCTCTCTCTCCTGTCTGTCTCTCCCTCCCTCAGCTTCACTCGCTCTTGTGCTGTAAGTTCATTTGCTGTGTCAAGCAACAACTGGCTCGGGAGTGGGCAGTGGGTTTTGATCCTTTTGTCAAGCGTCCCCCCTGCGAGCGTGTACCGCGTCCACCTGCACACCACGGGACTGGTCGCCTGGCTCTGTGTAGCATCGCCTGGGTTTATCACGATTGGGCATCTCCAACCCGCACAACAAGATGCTGCTGAGGGTTTGACGGGGTAAGTCGCATCCACATGTGGACTTGCTTTATCTTGTTCTTCCAGAATATCGATTGATTTTGTTTTTTTGTCAGCCTAAATGCGCGTCGTGTACATTTTGGTCATTTTCACCAGTGTGTTCCACACCTCCTGATGCTCATGTCAAGTGTCTTGTGAAATTACCATATTCATGGGCTCCATTCAATTAAATTGCAATCAGTAAAGGGTCCGACTCAAAGTGTGTGTGTGGTTTTTTTTTTTTTGTAATGTAGGGTGGAATAGCGCAGATCGCTTGTTGAGAAAGGGAGGAGTGGAGAGAGGTTGAGAATACAGATTTATTTTTTTTTTCATATTTCATAGCTGCTATTTCTTTAATTTTGAGACAAATAATATTTAGAATTAAATTATGAGTGAATTTTTTGGATGTAGAGAGTCAAATATAAAAAAAAAAGAAAGAGAAAGAGGAAATTAGGAGGAGGCAAAAATACAAATTTCCATATTTTAGGCTGCTAAAATGTTTTACATTTTTCCTAAATGTTTTTAAACGCAGTGAATAAGTTTTGCATGAAGATATTAGAATAATAAAAATGTCGGATCAATATATTTATAATTCAAAAGGAGAAAAAAGATGGAAGAGGAACTTTGGCAAAGACAAACAAATCTAAAAAAGCACAAAATCCATGCATGGAGGCCATTGATTAACTCCTGGAGTTCTGAGGGGGTTTGGACGGGGGTTGAGTCCCTGGATACTGGAGCGTGTGTGTGTGTGTGTTTGTGAGTGTGTGTAGCTTCTGAAATGGACAGAGCGAGTAAGAGCCCTGGGGCTATAGCACTAGGGGAGTGTGCCCTGCGTCAGGGTGGCTGTGTGTGTGTGTGTGTGTGTGAGGTGCGTCTCATCGTTTTGCAGACTGGGAGTCTGGAGAGCGAGAGAGAGCAGCCGGCTGCTACACTGCCGGTGTGTCGCGTACGGTGGCTTTTGTTGCGTTGTGTGCTCGAGTCCAGCTATTCCTCGTATTCTGTCCCTCTCCATCTGCCTTCTCTTCAGTTTAATTTACTGGCTTCCCTCTGCTGGCTTTTGAGAAGTGGGGATTTCAGCAGGAAAAGCTGAGCGTGTGTTTCACATTTTGTAAATGATCAGTGTTAAAATAGAGTAATCGATTTTAAAAGTATCTCCAGGTTATTTTGTCAGAGGTGTCATGTTTGTTTGTATATTACACGAATATATTTGGTATGAAATGGAGGACAGTTAGGCAGATACAAATTGTGTTTGTGATGTTTTTTTAATGGTAGGTTGTTCTGATAAAGTGTGTTTTTATTTCAAAATATTATTCAGTAAAAATATCTTAAATAATTGTGAGATTTTCTTTAAAATGTAATTATTGACAAACACTTTATATAGGTAATAAAACCTAGTACACTTTTGCATGAAATTGAATTACCCCTAAATAAGCCCTATATCCCTAAATAAGCTCCATTGATTAGAAGGAACTAAAATAGATATATAATTAGAACATAATTAACTGAATTATTTGTAATCTGTGAATTTAAACAAAGAATAAATGTTTTACTTGTATTAATCTCAATATTCTTAAATGACACAGTAATAAATGCACTAAATTCATTCTAATATTAGAGATAGATATGGGAGAAATCCCATATTATAAAATGCACAAATCTTTTCTTAACATGCATTTACAAGACTTTTTTCCCCCTCTCATATACTAATCACACAGTTTAGCCCCCACCCCCTTCTCGTTTTTTTCTTTCCCTCCCCCTGTCATCCTCAAGTGGGGTATGAGGAGGAGGGGGGGTCGCTATGCTTCATTTGAGTCCACGTCTCCATATAGAATTCTCCTCACGGTGCTAATGGACTAATTTTGCCTCATTTCTATATCACAACTAGACCAACATCAAGGAAACATCAGATTCTACCCTAACCTCCACGGTCTGTGTTTCTAGGTGCACCCTTTACAGTGGACTATCATCACCATCATCATCATCGCCGTGGCAATGGGAATCAAGACATGCATGCTCGCCGGAGGACCTCCACGGGGTCCTTGCATCCCAGGTGAGTTTACGCTGTTGGGGGGGGCTTACCCATAACCCCCTTCGCCCCATCCCCCCTGCTTCTTCATTAAATGCACCTTTCCCCCGAACGGCCCTGTGAGAGCACAGATTGCTGGGAGGAAACGGGACACAAAACACACTTACCAACACATTTCCTCTGAGGCGTTTACTGAACCAAAATGCACTGTTAATTTCTGTTTGCAGACGAGCCGTTGAGGGGCCCTTGCCTTGCGCTACAAAGCGTCTTCAATCAATTGTTTTGAAAAAGGCCGTTTTCCGAACAACAGGCAGGCGGTTCTGTTGTTTCCCTCTATAAAGGACTCTCTTCGGTGACGGGTATTCTTGGGTGGATAATACGGCTCTCGTTGTTATTGCTTAAGAATACGCGTAGTCGAGGAGAGTCATGTCGGCGGCGAGAGAGCGTTGAATCCAGAAGGCCCACCTGCCTGCACGCACACATGCGTTTGGTTCACGCCCACATCCATTTATTGAGTCAGCGATACTGCATTTCCTGTTTGTGTGTGTGTGTGGTTGTGTGTGAAGCTTGTGCTGTTGATTTATCCGGCGACTCCTACCAAACATCTTTTCAGCCATCGGATTTATGATTCGCCGAAAAAAGAAGGGAATGGTGTATGTTGTAACACATCGGGCGGGGTTTAGATGCAAATGTGCCATATATTCTTTTCTCAGGACCGCACACACTCTACCTTTTTAATGCAAATTGATTTTGAAATGACATTTATCGCGCAGGGTTTCCGTATGGAGAGGGGAAAAAAGAATTGAATGAAACGTCCACGATGCCACTGACAGCTAAATTTATGCGGCTTGTAAAGGGACACACTGCAGATAAACAGTTACCGAGGCTTTAGATTGACTGCGGCGCGGCTTCCCATGTAGGCACGCGTATATATCTTGAATGTATCATGAATATGTATCAGGCCAGCTTATGATGCTGCGTTCTAACGCCCATGAAATCCATTTAGGAAACCTAATAGGATCTACTTGACTTATGAAAGCTTACCATCAGGTCTTATAAATATACATGAAATCAAAACAAATGGATTGCATTTGGACCGGCTTGTTGATGTACTGATTTGTAAAATCTGCAAACATTTTAATTCGTTCGCCATTATTATGCAGCACGTTTAAGTGATGTATTAGCATTTCAGATAGACTAAAGGCAACAATCAGCCCGCTCTATCCTTGATCACTCTGTAATTATCCTTCTTTCGGCTATGTGTTTAAATGAATAGAGAGAAAAGAGGTGTGGAGGAGGAATAATGTAGGGTTTTACCACTAGGGGACCCACACAACTGAAAATCACATGGGATTGTATTGGTTTAACTCATTTGACTGCCGTTTCTTAAAGATTTAAAATGAATATTGATGAAAATCTAACACCTTTCGGCTGATTAAAACGAGTTTATTCTTTGCACGCAGATTTAAAATGAATGACGTTTCATTTATTCCTTTATTAATTTATGCTAAACCGTGCCTTGAGAGAGAATTGCAAGAAAGGTCACATGCAAGCCATTTGATTAGCCATTATATGATATATTAAGAGTATTTTCTTGTATTTCAGATGCTTAAATGATTCCATGCTCCCATAGTTCTGATGTATGATAGCATGTTGGTCGACTTTCTTTCTCTTTTTGTGATGCTGTTGAGTAAATATCTCACTGTAAACCCTTGACACTGATTAACTTCCATCTGTCTGCAGTTTATGACGTGATGAAATTACTCAGGCCTTCACAGCTCATCTTGAAATTATTTTTATGTGCACATCATCTTTGTTCCTCCCCCTTATATTATAAATAAAGCTTGATTTAAGTCAAATTATGATGCTTTTGTATATTTTGTCCCTTGTAGGTGAAGGATCGGTTTTAAATGTAGGCTACAATGAAGCTTAAAATCAAATAAAAATCCATGTATGGACACAACAAACATTTCTGTCTTCGAAAAGCCTGTTGAGATTTATTGAGATGTTTATTTTTGCTATGGGGTTTTTCTTGGTGTAGTGATTATTGAATAATATTTCATTATTAGAGTGTCCTAGCAGGTGGCATTCAGATGCTTTTAATTGATTGAAAGACAAAATGTAACCTTAAACAATTAAAAAAAAAACTGATTTCTTCCAGGCATTTTCATTAAAATAGCATTTTGTCAAAGACATAATGTCTATCACTATATATGCTAGTTATTTAGCTGTCGAAACAGTGTTTTATTTCTATTTTTAGAGAGATCAATTCACTAAGAAGCTTTGATTCTATTTGTTTAAAGAATGTTTGTGAGAATAGTATTATCCCATCATGAACATGTACAAACAATCATGGTATGAATTATTTGTTTATTTAAATACCTGAAATCTATATACAGTAATAGATTTATTCAGTACAAAGCAATATTCTTCATATTTTTCTTGGTATAAGCATTATTATTATTATTACTTATTCTTTTCGTATTGACTGATGGATGGTCATTCAGCTAATAACTCCACTCTTTATGATTGAACATGTATGAGCAGATATTTACACCCAGCACAAAGGCCTGACCTGCAGGGTTATTATTATTATTTTATCGCCTCAGCATTTTTAAGCGATCTCTTTTACGGGATTTTGCTCATTTTCTCGTTCATGATGTCATAATGCTCTATCATCCCTTGACTTCCGTCAGGGCTTAATGCTCTTTGCCACAAATAAGATCAGGGGCATTAATCAATTGAAAATCTGCTGCATTAGCATATGCTTCCCTCGGGAAAGGAAATGGATTCTACACAACCAGTCAAAAGTTTGGACACGCTTGAGTGGATTTGTGATTTTATGGCTAAGCTTTATGCTTAAATGCGTGACATTTGTTTTATAGAAAATTATTATTATACATGATTTTACTTAAAAAATCTAATATTAAATTTTGATTGCAAGCATCAGAACTATAAAAATGGCATTTGCTGTTTGTTCAAACTACTGATTTGAATTGAGCTGAACAACAACACAATTCTTCAGTTTTTTTTGTTTTTTTGGGGGGGACAACTTAATTGTTTTATGTTTAATCCACTTAAATTTGTAAAAACTAAAAAGTTAATTTAATTCCTTCATGTTGTCCCAACACAAATCGACTAAGATAAACTTAACAAATTTATGTGGATTTCTGCTGTGAATATTAACACTCAAATGTTTTAAAAGACAATGTTTTACATTGCATTTGTATTTTACTCAACACACATGCCTAGTAAATCCACATCCAGATAAACTGAGAGAAACTGTGGTCTCTTCATTTGTTTTTTTTTTATTCTATGTAAAATTATTGCTCCCATAAAGAAGTTTTAACATCCATAGAGCCTTTCAATTGCACAAAAGGTTCTTTATAGTGGAAAATAATAATACAGATTTGGGACTAAAAATATAGCCATAAGTGTTTTGGAAATTGATATATATATAAACTGGAAGCTGAATGAATATGCTAATCATTGCTGTATGGTTTGTTATGATAGGACACTATTTGGCAAAGACACAACTAATTAAAAATCTGGAACCTAATGATTAAATAAAATCTAAATACTTAGAAAACTGACTTTAAATGTAAAGATTAAATTGTAATAATGCATGCACTGCAAAAAAAAAAAAAGCTTTTCTTACTTAGAGTTTTTATCTTTTTTCTAGTCCAAATATCTAAAAATTCTTAAATAAAGAAGCATTTTCCAGACAAGCAAAACATGTTGTCTTGTTTTAAGAAATAATATGCCAAAATTATTATTTTTTTCTTAAAACAAGCAAAATAATCTGCCAGTGGGGAAAGCAAAGTATTCTTATTCCAAAGCAAAAACCAGAATTTTGCTTACCCCATTGGCAGATTATTGGGCTTATTTTATGTAAAAACTCACTTAATTTTGACTTATTATTTCTGAAAACAAGACAAATGGGTATTTTGCAGTGTATTATTGATCAAAAAATTTGATTTTACTATTATTAGAGCAGGGCATATAAAATATCTTAAAACATCTTTACTTAACTTTCTAATGATTTTTGACATACATACAAAACCAAGAATGCTGATCCATACGGTGTATTTTTTATTGTTCATAAAAGTATTAAGTAAAAACAAATACTACACTGAAAAATTTATATACTGTATTTATGTTGGCGTTACCAATTTTTTTTTTAAGGTAAGTGGTTGCAAACAATTTATATGGGCTGAATTGAAACAAATTAAATTTAGTGATGTTCAACTAAATTAGTTTGTTTGAATTCATCTTATATAAATTGTTTGCAACCACTTACCTTAAACAAATTTAGTAAATTCAATGAATATTACTTTTTTTTTTTTGTGTAGTGCAACATAAGGTTGGTTTTGTGGTCCAAAATGCCATCTGTGGATGTTCGGCACACGAAACGATCGATTTGCAGAAATATACGTTCTGGAACCAAAAATTCTTCTTCTATTACACCTCTATATAAAAATAAAGAAGTAAAACACCTGATTACTGTTGATCTACAAAACAGAAAATATTTTTAAATTGACAAAGCAGCCAGACTTTTGACTGGTTGTCTCGACACACAGCAACCTTTCAAATTCAACACGTAGAACAATCACAACCTCTTAAACGACAAGATTGCTCTGCTGGTCTGGAAAACGCTTCTTGATTTTTAGAATTTTTAGATATTTCAAACAAGAAATAGGGCAAAATCTCTCCGTAAGAAAAGCATTTTTATTTTTTTTTTTGCAGTGTATTACCAATCAAAAAATAAGTGTTTACTAAATTAAAAGTAGGACATTTAGAAAATATCTTCATGAGACATCTTTACTTAACATTCTAATTATGGCTGCTCAATATATTGTTTCAGCATCAATATCACAATGTGTTCATTCACAATAGTCCCATGGTGTGCAGTATTGAGTTTTATTTATATTAGAATTCATCATTTCTATGTGTTTTTGAGCTCTGTGATTCTATACTGATTTTAAAAGCATTCAGCCATAATAAATTGTAACATTTGTAACTTTAATAATGATGAATTTGATTGAGTTATATGTTTATGTTTATATTTAACTACTGTACCTGAATACTATAAGACTTGGAAAATGATTTTAGTTTTATCTATTTATTGATGGCTTATTATTTTTTGGGAGATGCACTTCCATGGCAGATTCATCCCAATCAATCTAACATCATAAATTCTTTTCAAATGTAGCTATTATTATATCATCTGGTGAAATTATATTCATATTACAATATATATTGCGATATCGTGCAACCCAAGGTCAAATTATTTTTGACACGCATGCAAAATCAATACTTTTGACCCATACAATGAATTATAATAATGAGGGTCACATGTTCCTCATGTTAAAAGAACGATGGTTCAACTATTCACAGAAAAAATTCTTTCTGGAAATCAAAATGCTTTATTTATTGCACCTTTTATTGCAGTAAAACATCTGCTTATTATAAAATACAGAAAATGCATTTTAAGAACAATAAAGCAGTCCAGACTTTTGACTGGTGGTCTCAAAGCACTGCGACACTGACAAACTCAACATGTAGAACAATCACAACCTCTCAACCAAGATTTTTTTGCTTGCCTAGAAAATGCTTCTTGATTTTTATATTTTTTAGATATTTCAACCAGAAATGGGACAAAAACTCTAAACTAAAAAAACATTTTTTTGCAGTGTAGGGCTGCAGAATAAATCGTCTTAGCATCGATATCACAATCATTCGCAATAGTTACATCACAGGATATGCAATATTGAGTTTGTATTGTGTTATGTATGTATATTTAAAGCATTTAGGTGTAAGAAATTGAACCAATTGTAACTTAAATAATAATTAATTTAATTAAATTGTTTATTTTTATTATTCAATTACTGTACCTAAATACTAGACTTAGAAAATGATAAAACTTTGTTTATTTCAGTTGTATCTTTTTTGTTTTTATTTTAATTTTAGATTGCATATTAGATGCACGTCCACCGCAGAATCATCAATATATCAGACCCCCTAGTTTATCGTGATTTTGAGATCGGTAAATTGATCCTGTTAAATTCCTAATTTAAATGCAAAACAATAGCAAAAAAAAAAAATGTAAATAATCTCTTAAAACATCCAATTCCAAATCATATAATCAAATTATATTTATAATAAATATTGTTTTGAAGTCTGAGCAGTAAGCAGACGCGGATGAAGTGCAAGTGTAAAGTCAACACAAAGATTGGATTAGACATCCTATGACATTAATTGGGTGTTTTGTGCATTTAACGAGTTTCAGACTGCAAAATAAAGCGTGAGCAAACATTTAACAAATGGAGCAATCACAGACATAAAAGCAGGCAGCTTGTAATGATGGAAATTGGTTCAGGGATGACAGTCGCTGGACGTGACTGAATTAAAGGACATTATTTGTGCTTTACATCTATGGCTGATATTAAGGTGTGCATCAAATCGATAAATGATTTAATTAAAGTCTTTTCCTGAAATTACAGCAATCCGTGTTTTAGGTGTATTACCGTAGGGGAAGCCCTACGGTATGTCACATGTCCTACATGTGAGGTACATGATGTCAGATGCCCCAGGGAGTGAAATCTGAGAAAGAAAGTGAGATCTTGGATAAAAATGATTCACATTTGTAGATGTTTTTCATGTTAAAAAACTATGGTTTAAGTGCTCACAAACAAAATCTTTCTGGAACTAAAAATGCTTCATTTATTGCACCTTTTATTGCAGTAAAACATCTGATTGCTATTTTTATAAAAGACAAGAAATTATTTTTAAAAACGACAAAGCAGTCCAGACTTTTGACTGGTGGTCTCAGCACACTGCAACCTTTCAAACTCAACACGTAGAACACTAACAACCTCTCAAACAAACGACCGCACAACGTCTAAGCCTCACAATCACGGGCCTTTTGAGTCTCGCAGCATGTCCGTTTCTAAAAGAGAGCCTGATACAAGCCACTATAAGCCTTGTTACATTAATTACAATCGCGCTCTGGATTCCTCCATGCGCGTGCAGCCAGTTATCGCGTGTATCGTTTTCCGAAGATTAATTTGAGGCGGGAGGTGAAGCCCTGCTGAGCTAGTGAAGTCGAACCGGCAGAAATCTTTAATAAGGTTACACTATGGATGAGCTTTAGGTTGGTTTAAATAGCCGCCTATGAAATGTACCCACACCAGTGGCTCACTGATAGAGGCTTAGCAATCTATTTAAAAACCAATTTATTTCCACAGTATTGGAGCTGGCGCAGATTGAACGCCAGAGTGAGATCCTCCACTTCCAAATTCTCGGTGGACACCTCTCATCCCATTCTGGTGCAATCTCTCTCTTTCTCTCTCTCTCTTCATTTCCTCCTCTTTATCGCTCCTCTCTTCACAAACTCTGGTGAGTTATATTCCTCCAAGAGTGTTCAGTAAAGACCCTTTCAGCCTGAAAAATCCCCGATGGTGTCAAGATCACAGACTATACTAGAAAACACAGTTAAGGGCTTTCGCTGACAGTAGGAAATTAAATATTAGACACAGAAGCCATTTGTTGGATTGTTTCCGAAGTGTGTGCTCTGCAAAATGTATTTATTTTTTATTCTGTATATTTTTGTTTTGTTATGAAGATAATAACAGATAGATCTACTTAGTGGTGTACTGATGCGTTGACTTTTTTTCCTGGAAAAATTTGAAAAAAGAAATTAGAAAAAGATAATGAAAAGACTATTATAAACATTGATCAAAAATGTTTATAAATGTTGGTGTCTGGGTTAAATTATAATTGAATGCAAGTAAACTGTGTACTTTAATGTACAAATCATTTTTATGAACAAAAATCTCAAAATACAAGAGATTTTCTATTATGATTCAGGGTAAAATGTATATTTATGTACAGTTGCAACAATATAGTTATTCTTACCTGTACTTGTTAAAATATATAACAGCATAAGCCACCATAATACATTTAATTACATTTTTAATTGTTAAAAATTTCATTAATTAGGTAAAAACCTAGTGGTTGGGAGGATACTGGTAAATCTATTTCATATTTCAGTTACAATTTTAATATCATAAAATAGATTTGATATATTACAATAAATGACATTATTTGGTGTCCATGTAAATCATCATCAAAATGTATGATAATCAATATTTTTGCGCAGAAAAGAAAATCCAATTAAATAGTGCACAAAATTAAATGTATAATTTTTAAAGCTGTTTTATACACTTTAATTTAAACATTTCGATGTATATAAATGTTGGTGTCTGGTTTAAATTATAATTGAATGCAAGTAAACTGTGTACTTTAATGTTTTTGTGAACAACAATTTAAAAATACAAGAGATTTTCCAATAGATTCATTGTAACATGTATATTTATGTAATCCTTCAACAACTTAATTACTCTGACCTGTACTTTTTAAAATATATAAAAGCATAAGCCTTCATAATACATTTAATTACATTTTTAATGTAAAAACCTAGTGGTTTGGAGGATATTGGTAAATATAATATATAATAGTTATTATTTTAATGTCATAAAATTAATTTTATCAATTTCAATGAATGACATTATTTGATGTCCATTTAAATCATCATCAAAATGTATAATAATTGTTAATTTTGTCTTAGAAAATAAATCAATTTTTATAGCGCACACAAAAAATACCTAGTGGTTTGGAGAATATTGGTAAATATTTCATACAACAGTTATAATTTTAATGTTATAAAATAAATTTTATCCATTGTTACAGTGAATGAAATTGGGTATCCATGTTAATCATCATCAGTGATGGTCATTATTATATAGTCATTATTCTTACAGTAACATTTGGCTTTGGAAATCATTTATGAAAGGACACCACATTGCAGTGAACTTGGACCCAGAACTATTTAAATTAAGTCTTATTTTTTCCAAACTAAAGAAATGCAACACATCCTTGGTCCACTGTTTAAAAGAAGGGGGAAACAATTAGTCACATTTTATTATAATTATAAGGTTCTATCTGCCTTTTTTTTTTCAAAATTTAGCTATTGACATATTCTTATTAAATGACAACTAATTTACAGTATGGGATGTTTTTTTATAAGTTGTTTACATTTTAAGACTTTTTATTTAAACAAAAAAAATAAAAATGTTACACACATACTGTTTGCCATGGAATGCAAAAACTTTAAAGATAAATATCTCAAAATCATTCAGAACGCAGATAAAACCTTATAATTCCAAGGTGACAAAATGTTTCCAATTGATTAAAATCAAGTGTCTTGCCAAAAAAAAAATTGCAGTTCAATTCAATTTTGACAAATTGTTATTTTCATATACAATGGTAAAGACAGCAGTTAAGGGATGTACACAAACATCTTTAACAATATTCTGGAGTAAGATAAAAAAATATATATATATATATAGACCAAAATACAGATAATCTAGGACATAACAAGGGTCAGACAGAATCTCTGAACATGTTTTGCTATTTCTAAAATCTGTGGATTTATGCGGAATGATTTTAGATGTATCGTAATTAAAATCTTAACATGTTAAATAAAAAAAAATAATACCTTTAGATCCAATTAGATCAACTTAAACAAGCAAGCCTCTCATAAAATAAATCTACTAAAAGACAGGGTATATTACTTTACAAACTATACTGTGAATAAATGAAATTATTATTAGTCAGTAATATTACTAAAATTTATTTAAAAACTGAATAAATATAAATTTACACACAAACAACTAAATAAATAGACTTAATGACGGACTGAAAATCTGTAGAAATCTGCAGATTTCGGTGCCCGCAGATTCCGTTTGGACCTAACCAAAATGTATGGATTAATGTAGCAGGAGACTGCTTGCATCTTGTTTAGATGGAGTCAACAGTGGAATACATCCTTGCCATGTCTGATTTTTTAAAGCTGTTTTATACACATTAATTGTTTGCTGCTTGAGGTTTTTCTCAGTATACAATTTCTTTATGCTAACCAGTGCTACATTTATTTAATTAAAAAATAGTACAAGAGTAATGTGAAATAATATTACTACCTAAAACAGCTTTTTTTTTTCTTTAATATAAATGTCATTCATTCCTATGATGTGAGGCTGAGCTTTCAGCAGCTATTCTTCTCAGTTCTATTCATTTCTAATCATTACCATCACTATCGAAAACAGTTAGGCTTCTTAAAATTTCTAAGAAAAGTGTGAAATCTTGATGAATAAAACAAGCTCAAAAGAACGCATTTAAAACAGAAGTCTTTTAAAAAAATTACAAAAGCCTTTACTATAATCATTTTTGAACAATTTAATCCATCCTTCACGAATAAAAGGATTAATTTCTTTACATTTCAATTTATCTTATACTAAGAATAACTCTGTTTTACTGAAATAAGTCAAATAGATATATTAAAAAACAAAGTTCTGAATAATTCTGAAAGTTCTGAATAATTATTGCAGTGTGCTCGTGTGTGTGTGTGTGTGTGTGTGTGTGTGTGTGTGTGTGTGTGTGTGTGTGTGTGTGTGTGTGTGTGTGTGTGTGTGTGTGTGTGTACAGTACGTGTGTGTGGTCCACTGCTGAAGAGAACGATAATTGATTACTTCACCGTGCCGTTCATTCATCTCCCCTCCTCACACACAGCTCTGTAAACTGCTGTCTCTCCCCGGACGCACAAGTAACAAGGGCCAGGCCTCCTGCTAGCTCTGAACCATCGCCTCAAAAAGAGAGAAAGAGAGAGAGGGAGAGAGAGAGACTATGATTAATCAGATCTCCTAAATGCTGCCTGCCCCCCAGAGAGGCCCCTTCAGAGTCCAGCTCTTAGGTCCCCACCTCCCGTAAACGCAGGCCGCTCAATCTTCACCGAGAGCTTCATTGTCAAAAGCAAAGGGAGAAGGGGAGGAAAAAAATATCACACTTTCATTTTAGGTTCAAGCACAGAGCAGCAAAGAATCTACTGTCTGCGCGCAAATGTACAGAGCACTCGGTGTTCAATAACCAGACTCCTGCGCTCTCACTGTCTCTCAGCGTTAGCCAAGGAAGTGTTTTGTTTAGTCTAGTGTTTCATTTCATTGGTTTTTTTTTTTTTTTGCGATTGCTTTTTTCATTTTGTCTAGTCTTAAATGACTATGTGAACATAAACTAAAGAAACAAGGTGAATAAAAAATTGGCATTTTTTTTGTTATTTTTACAATGTAGAAATTCCTTCATGTTGGACCAAAACCCAAATCAATTGAGTAAATTTTATCATTTTTGAAAATTTAAATGGATTTAACATAAAACTATTAAGATGAGTTTTACATTTACATGAGTTGAAACAACACATATCTTGAACCAAGACAGACAGACAGACAGACAGACTGACTGACTGACTGACTGACTGACTGAATAAAAATGCTGGGTTCCACACAATCCCTTCATGTCGTCCCAATGCAAATTGAGTTGACTTTCTAGCCATTACCATTTTAAGTTGATTGAACATAAAACAATTAAGTTGTTTCTAAAAGTACATAGACAGACAGACAGACAGACAGACAGACAGACAGACAGACAGACAGACAGACAGACAGACAGACAGACAGACAGACAGACAGACAGACAGACAGACAGACAGACAGACAGACAGACAGACAGACAGATAGATAGATAGATAGATAGATAGATAGATAGATAGATAGATAGATAGATAGATAGATAATGTTGACTTACATGCTGTTACCATTTTAAGCTGATTGAATTAAGACAATCAAGTAGTTCCCAAAAAACTCGAGAATTGTGTTAATTCAACTAATTTTAAATAAGTAGTTTGAACAAAAAGCAATATAGACAGACAGCCTACTAACTTTGATACTAACCACTAATAACACAAGTCATTGGTTTATAAAAACATTACATTCATCTGAGCCAAATGTGGTTAATTTAAAGAGTCATTTGTACATTTGCTGTTAAAAAGAACACGAGCCGTTTGTTTGTGAATCAGACTTGACTGTTTGTGAGCTGTGTTTTTAATTCACTAATATGAAGTCATTTGGATCTTTAACTACGATGATTGTCTATGTGTATGTATACTATTCCACATCAGAATTTAGTTCAAATGTGTGTTTTATTGGTATCATTTTCACAAAATACACTTAAAATGTGTGGCGTTTACTGTTTGGTCAACCTATTTATTTATAATGAGCTGAAACAACACAATTATTGCTTTTCTTTTTTTTTTAGAAAGGGCAACTCAATTGTTTTAAGTTCAATCCACTTATTTTTGTAAACACTAATACATTTTTTCACATTTATGTGAAACCCAGCATTTTACATTGTAATATCACATTCAACTAATGGCAGATTCAGGTGAAATATTTATTTTTCTGTATGCTGTTAAAAAAGGCAATTAAAAAAACAAATGACTAATTAACTAATCAGTTAATCAACAAATTGTTGATTTTTTATTTAGTTATACAAAATGTAACCTAATACTTTTAGTCAGTCTGACTGATGTGAATTGAGATGACTAGAAATTGTTATTTGATTCATCTAAAATCATTTTAACAGCATATTTTACAGAGATGTAGGCTAGATTTCAAAAAGCAGCTCAGAAAAAAATTAAGGTCGGTCTTGTGGTTTCAGGATTTTCTACAAAAATGAGAATATGTTTGCTTAGAAATTGCTAGTAAATCTAACAAATGGACTGTGATGTTGATTTGCTAAAAAGAACAGGAGAGTATTTGCAAATCAGACTACACTGTTAGTTATCGGTGGGTTTGGTTCACTATAATGAATGTACTTTCAAAAGAGTAATTTTTTTCTTGACATTATTTCACAATATATTTTGCCTTTTATTTTCGCTCGTGCAATTTGTACTAAAAACTGCAGTGATATTAACATACAGTATTTGATGATTTTGATTATCACTCAAAAACTACTACTACTTAATAAAAAATATATAAATATATAAAATAGTAATTTATTTGTGAATCTGACTACTTAATTGTTGTTTTTGATTCAAAAAAGAAAGAAAAAAGAAAAAAAAGAGCAAGCTTTGGAAGAGTCATTTTTTCATTAAACCTTCCTATGTGGCTGTTCTTTATTAATGATACATGAAAATAATATGTTTCAACAAGACTTAACCTTGATTCAGCTCCGTATTATTTCAAGAACAATTAACAGTGATGTTCTCCTGCTATTATTTCATCATACACAGCCTTTTCTATCATATAACATTCAATTGTGAGTGCAAACAGGATCAAATATTTATTTTCTGTAAATATGTTCATTCAAAAACAATAAAAAACAAAGATTGATCTTGTGTTTTATGATTTAGAATTAAAGTTTTTCTCAGTGGCTTTGGTGCATTTCTCACAACACTATTTACATTTACAAATGTTAATGCATTTCTCAAAATAATTAGTCATTTGTGCGCATCCTAGTAGCAGTTCCTTATTCCTTCCAACAAATTGCAAATGCTTTTGGACGGGCATCAACTGCTTTCATTCAACTCTCTGCTGTTTATTACATTATCACTTGCTTACGTCATGTCATTCTGATTGCTGAATAGTCATTCCATAAAAAACTAATAGTCCTCATTTGATTACTTGAGCCATTACATACAAAAATGTTGAACTGGGTGTCAAAATCTGTCAAGCTATTTTTTTTTTTCAGAAAATGTCTTCTAAATTGAACAACTTCATGAATGATTTACAGACCTGTGTATGTTGTAGGTTCAGTTTCAATATGTGCTGCAATATTGTTTACAGTTGTGCACAGCTCTATCCAAAGGGAGTTTATATTTGTTGTAAATAAGGATGTATTTATTATTTTGCACAATGCTGTGAATAAATCAGAATTGCAAAGAGCAAATACAGTAAAAATGTGAAACATACATATTTAGTGTCTTGTACTCAGATGCCTCACTAAATGCAGAGATGTCTAACATTACTGTAGTTTTCAAATGGCTGTGCAAACAGTAAGTAGTCTTGAGCATGTTCAGGAAGTGTCACCAAATTCTGACTTTTTTTGCAAGTGACTTTTAAGCAAGTGACATGCTTTTGCAGGTTCTCAGTTTGTACTAATTGTTTTAAGAAATGCATTAACTGCTGTGCAAATGTAAATAGTGTTGTGAAAAATGCACTAAAGCCACTGAGAAAAACTTCGAATGAGGATTGCAATTATATTTGCTGTCAAACAATGATTTTCAATCAAAAAACTGCTTTTAAATTTCAGGAAAAAAAAACAATTAAAAATTTATGGCAAGTAACTGAATTAAACAGTCCACTGCGTAAAAACGTGCTGGATAAGTTGGCGGTTCATTCTGCTGTGGAGTCCCCGGATTATTAAAGGGACTAAGCCGACAAGTAAATGAATGAATGAAAAATGGTCTTCAGTGAACTTCTTAAAAGTGCTAGATCCTAAATAGTTCTTATTTTCATATTCGTTATTCATCATTATGTTTCCTGAAAAAAAAGAAAAGAATGAATTTTATTTTTCCCAAACAACTTTTGTCTGGATGGATGGATGGATGGATGGATGGATGGATGGATGGATGGATGGATGGATGGATGGATGGAAAGATAGATAGGTGGATAGATAGATGGATAGGTGGATGGTTTGATAGATGGATGAATTGATTGATTGGATAAATAAATGGAGAGATACATAAGTAGTTGGATGGATAGATAGATTGATAGATATATGGATGGATAGGTGGATAAATTTATGGATTGGATAAATGAATGGATAGATAGATATGTGGATGGATGATGGTAGGATGGATGGATGGATGGATGGATGGATTGATGGATGCATGGATGGATTGGGTAGATGAATGACTGAATAGATGACAGATAGGTGGATGAATGGATTGAAGGATTAGACAGACAGAGACAGACAGACAGACAGACAGATAGACAGATAGATAGATAGATAGATAGATAGATAGATAGATAGATAGATAGATAGATAGATAGATAGATAGATAGATAGATAGATAGATAGATAGATAGATAGATAGATAGATAGATAGATAGAACCATAACACATCTACAGAATAGAGTTTGCAGCTACCTCGTGTTGCAAGTTTTTTTTTTCATCAATACATATTTAATGCAAACACAATTGCACTTGAATGGTCTCTCCATTGTCCGTCTCGCAGCTTGTTGGCTCCTACCACCAAAGCCAATAGCGCACACTAGTGTGTCATTCACATGCTAAACAGGGGCATCCAGACACTTGTCCCCAGACTTACTAATCTATTGAGTCCCAAGACACAACCTTTCCTCCACGCCAACTGAATGTGTGAGCAGCACCGCCATCAGCAAATACCAATATGAGAATATCAAGTATTCTTTGAGGCCGTATTATACCCACTTTGAAGGTGAAAAGAAAGAGGGGATGGGATTTTTTTCCCTTTCCTGGTATTTTCAAGGTCCTGCGATAAGCAACTGACTGTGATATCCGGCTGTCTGTCGGAATGATCTTCACTGGACTCAGAGGTGTTATTCTGAACGTCTGTCCTCCATCTGACCCTGCGAGATCTCGCTCCGTCTGCACTCGTCCCTTTTATCGGCGCTCTAATCGCTATTCTGTTGCCTTCGTGTTACTGCAGTTCTCAAATATTAAAGAACATCTGAATAAATAAGAAATTGCACATTCAGGGGCATGGATAGATAGATAGATAGATAGATAGATAGATAGATAGATAGATAGATAGATAGATAGATAGATAGATAGATAGATAGATAGATAGATAGATAGATAGATAGATAGATAGATAGATAGATAGATAGATAGATAGATGGAGAGATGGATGGATGGATGGATGGATGGATGGATGGATGGATGGATGGATGGATGGATGGATGGATGGATGGATGGATGGATGGATCGGTAGGTGGTTGGATCGGTAGGTGGTTGGGTGGGTGAGTGGATAGAGGATGTGTGGGTGGATAGATGGCCATACTGGAGTGAAGGTCCATCATTTGCATGAGTTTTAAAGAGTTAGTTTAGCCAAAAATGAATTATGCTATTAATTATTCACCCTCATAAACCCCTGAAACCTTTGCTTGTCTTTTGAGCAAAAATTTAGATATTTTAGATGAAATCTGAGAGCTCTCTCATCCTTCATAGACAGCAATGGTCACAAATTATTTTAAGTACAAACAAATACATAATCAGCCCATGTGCCTTCAGTGGTTGAATTGTAATATTATCAATCTATGAGAGATCTACTGTTGTGCCCATGTAAAATATAAATAATGACTTCATTCAACAGTTTCTTCTTCTCAGTGTCAGTATATTGCACACGTTCACGGGTCGCCTGCTGACGTATTACCTTGGATATGCCTGTGCTTTGTTTCAAATAATGGAAATTATATATCCGCTTGTTAAGTGTGACGTCACGCGAAGCGGCTTCCGGGTCCAAGCGCTCTATTCAACTGAATGGGGAGACTCATGAAATGGTAATTATAAAAGTTTACAAAGCGATTTAATGCTTTCGAAAATCACGATCGCAGTATATATGTCCATGCCTAATATCCGATGGCCAGAAAGTAATTAAATTTTTATTAATTGTTAAATTTTTGGTATTTGTTATGCAGCAAGCCCAGAGATTATTGTGTACACTATGATTTTATATAAAATTAACTTTGTTGTGTATTAGGAATAAAACGTGATCATAAAAGAATGATTTCTCCACTCAAATGAATGGCGGCTTGGACCCGGAAACAGTATTACATACGTCATAAACACGTCACTACTTAAGCGGATAAGCACAATATACTGACATTGAGGAGAAGAAACTGTTCAATTGACCTTACTCTTCGCGTACAAGTGTGCATAGCCATTGGAATCCATTTGGCTCAAGACTTCCATTCTCATTCATTTCCATTGACTTTTAGACGTTAAAAACAGCTCATTACGCTGCTTGATGTTGAAAACTGATATTTTCCTATTATAATATTTAACTTTTTATGTATAGTCATGAACGCACTTTATCATTCCTAGTCATTTCTCTTAAGGGAACTGAATCAGAAGTTCTAAAACAATCCCAAAAACGAGCGCACTTCCACATTGAAAAATAAGGTCAATAAAGTCCTTATTTTTGTTTTATGAGCCCACAAAAGGATTCTCGTAATTTGATAATAATACGATTGAACCAGTGAAGGCAGATGATCTCTTTCGGGGATGTTTTTGGTATTTTCTTTGAATTAATCAAAAATCTTGCTGTCTATAGAGGACATATTTAATCAAAAATATCTTACTTTGATTATATGCATGCAGCTACTCAGCTAACATGAAAACGACTGTTGTAATTCCTAGTACGTCCAAAAGCCCGCCCTCAAGAGACTCTAACTGGTCAGTTAACATAATGTGCTGTGATTCGCGGATCAGCTTCATGTTACCAGAAGTCTCTGCTATAACAGCGCATCTGGCTACGTCCCTTCACTACATAGGCTGTATGCGGTGTAAATAAGTCAGATTTGTCAGATTGTGCAGCCCTAATAGATAGGCACAGCGATATATATATATTTTTAAAGAGACAATATCTTTTCATTCTGGTCTTGCTGTATGCCACTAATACTAGAAAATCACTTACAAAATCTCTTATAGATCATTAAGAGGCATACACAGACATACAGCAGAGTTTTGAGTTATCTGGTCGACTCTACTCAGCAAAACACACTGACTCTTACCTTCTCAATGAACTCTAATGGCAGTCCTCTCTGTTTCTCTCTTTCATTCTCTCTCAATGCCTCCACCCTGACCCTTCTCCTCTTCCTTCCTTTCTCTTCATCTAAATCTATCTCTCGTTCCTTCTGTTTCTCAGCCTAATCTCTGCAAGTCCGTGCATGAGTCACGCTGTCTGCCGGCCCCGCATCCCTGAGCTGGACAGAGACAGTGGGAAGCACTTAATGACGGCCTTGTATCGTAATTCATTATTGATGATGCCTGTTTTTTCAGACAGAAGCATTATGAGGGCTGATTTCCCTCTTCCGAAAGGCCACGTGTCACCCGGCCAGCCCTGCCATCTGATTGGGCCTGAATTCAATGATTCAGACCCATTTGCGCTCAACACGAATTCGAAAATTAAACCAATTATCTTTCTTAAATGTTATTTTTACCGGGGTGATAATGTCTGACTGTGCATGATTCTCTCTTTTTTTGGCATAGAGAATAATTTGCAATTACTGCCCAGTTATTTTTTTAAGACCATTCTCTGTAAATCCTATGTAAAAAGATCAGCAGTTTCTAGAAATTAATCAACTATACAAACAGCATTGTGCAAAGTCACTTAAAACACACTTTTTTCATCTGTTTAATTGTTCAATTTTAACTTTAGTAGATCTTCTTGACCAAGTAACTATAATGCTTTTGAGTGAACAAGAATTATTCTGAATGGCAATTATTGTGGAAGTAGAAATTAAGTGGAAATTTATCTTTGGCTTCAACACACAACCAGGGGTGCGATTCCTAAAACCATCGTTAGCCAACTAAAATCGCAAGTTCTGTCGTCACAAACATAGTTTGTTGATTTGCCATTTCCCAAATCCGTCACTCCAACAAACATTCGCAAACTGCGTCGCAAACTTGAGCACTCGCAACTACACCTCTGGAGCTGTAGTTAGAAACATAGTTCCTGGCTGTGTTCTATTGCCACTTATCCCACCCTATGCTCTATTTATTTAGAACATTCTAACATTCAAAGTTGGAATGATTAAAAATAAAAAAAACATTAAGCTCATCCCTCTTAGGTGTAATTTGCTTTCAAACTATTTTTGCAGTTCAGTTTTAGCGATCTTCATGTTTACAATTGTGCTCCCTTTACAGTGCACTTTGAAAACATTGATGTCATTTTAAACACAGCCTCATATCGAAAGCTATAGGTGACCAATTTTATAAAAACGGAATTGATGTTACGTCTACAAAGCTTGTGAAAACAAAAAGCATACGTTAATTCTTTTAATTTATGGTAGGTTATTTATTAAGTAATTGTACTGTATATGACAAGGGTCTGCTGGTTAGAACTTTCTGCAGTGGTTTACATGTGTCAAATTGTAAAAGTAGACTTTTCAAAAAAAACAAAAAATAAATAAACAATATCCAACTTAATAATAATAATCATCATTATCATCATCATTAATATTATGATTAAAGTATAATTTTTTTTTTTTATTTCAAATGCATACTAAATATTGACCCACCCGTGTGTTACTTTTTTCCCTGCTGACAGGGTCAAAAGTAACAATGTGAACATTTGTTTGAAGTGAAGTTATATTGCAGTTGTTCTACATTGATACAAAATAGCAAACTTATGAGTTAGTAACCACAGTAAAAATATATTTCAGCTAAAAACATTATCTTTTAAAACTTTTGTTTTTTATGAATAATAATATTTTTGTCCCCCCTACACAATTTTCTTTACTTGAAGTTGTCTAAAACGCCTTTTTAATGGCAAAAGCTGAAATTTTATATTTAAGGGACAGTAACAATCTTCAATAATGACACACAATTTGACACAAATTTTGCTTTTCTATAACTAGCATCAGTCCAACAGTTTCAACCAAATCCAAAATATCTTGACTCACACCAAATTGTTGTAACCTCTTAATAAGATATAATGTCTGCATTGCTTTTTAAAAAATGCATTCTACATTTTGAGCAAATGTCAATTTACTATCAATAAATTTTCCTAAATATTAAAAACATCTAACGCCTCTATTTGATGTCCCCCAAGAACCAACTCTTGAGTAAGAACTTGTTTATTCCTGCTGATCAGCATCTCCTTGATTTTATTCAAATTTATCTCCAGTGAACTCATTTTACACTTGTTTTGAAGCAATTGTTTTCACAGTATTCCCTATAATAGTTTTTCTTCTGGAGAAAGTCTTATTTGTTTTATTTCGGTTACAATAAAAGCAGTTGTAATTTTTTAAAAACCATTTTAAGGTCAAAATTAAAACAGAACAAACCACTGTTTTACAATGACTTGCCTAATTAACCAGGTTAAGTATTTAAATGTCACTTTAAGCTGAATACTAGTGTCTAAAAAATATCTAGTAAAATATTATGTACTGTCATCATGGTAAAGATAAAATAAATCTTTAATTAGAAAATAGTTCTTAAAACTATTATGTTTAGAAATGTGTTGAAAAATATTATTTCCATTAAACAGAAATTGGAAAAAAATATATACAGGGGGGCTAATAATTTTGACTTCAACTGTACATACAAAATCCCTGTTAAACAAAACGCACATTTGTGTAATTGGACTCAAATAGCACCCGTCTCCTGGAAACAAGAAATCAATACAACATATGCAAGAAAAAAAAATTGTTCATCATTGTTCCTTGTTCCATTAAAAGTCCTAATCACAGATGAGTGCTCTATCATAATAAGAGCAGGACAATCTGACATGCCGTTCTCGCTCAGGTTAAACAGCAGCAGATGGAGATTGTCTCTGGCTTCGTTTGTGAGCAGAATTAATTAGCAGTCACAGCAGCTGACACATCAGTTTTATGCTGACCTGCAATTAAGAATAACACTTCTTTTTGGAGTGTGCGTGTAGAACGGCCGTTTCATTGGTAACAGCCTGCGCTGCTTTATTTGTAATTAAAGTTTCTTTGGTCTCTGAGGCATTGCAGGACTAAAGTGTAAATCCTGAAGCTCCCAGATACATTGTCATAACTGATACATTTATTCCACTTAATAGCTCTTTGCTGAAAGCGAGTGTGAGCGCTCTCCTAACTAAATGAACCGCAGAAATCACACCGCTCATAGACGGCAAATTCAATGATTCGAGAATTTTATGTTAGCCTGTTGCTTACTTGTACCTATTTTTTGCTCTATTCGTAAAAATAAAAATAGTTACCAAAGAAAGATTGAGGCAGAACAATTATTCAACCAGTCGTTCACTTCAGTCTTGGATGAATCAGCAGTTTGAATGAATCAATTGAATTAGGACTCCTTTAATCGTTTATTAAGCTCACGTTTACTGTCGTTTATTTTCCTTCGGCCACTGTGTGTATATACAAATATATACAGTTGAAGTCAGAATAAATATTTCCCAAATGATGTTTACAGAGCAACGAAATTTTCACAGTGTCAATGTCTAAAAATATTGTTTCTTCTGGACAACAGCTTTTAATTTTTTTAAAAGCCATTTTAAGGACAAAATTATTAGCCCCTTTAAGCTCTTTTTTTTTTGATTGTCTTCAGAGCAAACCATCATTATACAATAACTTGCATAAATACCCTAACCTGTCTAGTTAACCTAATTAACCTAGTTAAGCCTTTAAATGTCACTTTAAGCTGTATAGAAGTGTCTTGAAAAATATCTAGTCAAATATTATTCACTGTCATCATGGCAAAGATAAAATAAATCAGTTATTAGAAATAGGTTTTTACAACCATTATGTTTAGAAATGTGTTGAAAAAATCTTCACTCCGTTAAACAGAAATTGGGGAAAAAATAAACAAGAGGGCTATTAATTCAGGGGGGGGGCAAATAATTGTAATTCTGACTTTAACTGTGTGTGTGTATATATATATATATATATATATATATATATATATATATATATATATATATATTCATACAGAGGTGGATTTAAGCGTGGGCAATATAGGGCGGCACAGGCGGTAATAGTGCAAAAAAAATAAAAATAACGTCCCCTAATGAAAGCATTGAGATACGATTTACTTAATGCAAGTGTATTAATTTAGATTGGCAATCCCAGAATAAAGATTTTAGGGGCATTCACATATAATGCACATACAATAAAATGTAGGTGTGGGAAGATAACCGTTTTCAAGGTATACCGAGGTTTGGTAAAGTCAAGGTACTAAAAGAGCCAAAATTTTCTGTAATACCATTCCTAAGGTATGAGTATGATTTTTTTTTTAGGACAACATTATCTCCAGCAGAAAAAAACAAACAAAGATGCTATTTTAAATTGTAAATAAATCAGTGCTTTTGAAACAAATTAAGACAACAGAGGTAATTTAATCTTTTATCTTAATATCAGTCCAGCTGTTACATGTTTTCCAGTAATCTTCACGATTGATTTCTGTTATTTAGAATAATAATTGAGTAATAAATTAAATTAATATATACGATTAATATATACATACAGTTAAAGTCAGAATTATTTTCTGTTTAACGGAGAGAAGATTTTTTTCAGCACATTTCTAATCATAATAGTTTTAATATCTTATTTCTAATAAGTCATTTATTTTATCTTTGCCATGATGACAGTAAATAATATTTTACTAGATATTTTTCAAGACACTTCTATACAGCTTAAAGTGACAGTTAAAGGCCTAACTGGGTTAATTAGGTTAACTAGGCAGGTTAGGGTAATTAGGCATTGT
This sequence comes from Danio rerio, assembly GCF_052040795.2. NCBI lineage: Eukaryota > Metazoa > Chordata > Actinopteri > Cypriniformes > Danionidae > Danio > Danio rerio. The sequence continues at coordinate 33,656,587 of NC_141044.1, forward strand.
TATGTGATGGTTTGTTCTGTAGACTATCGGGAAAATTTTTGATTAAATGGGCTAATAATATTGACCTTAAAATGAATTTAAAAAAACAGTTTTTGTTCCAGCTGAAATAAAACAAATAAGACCTTCTCCAGAAGAAACAATATTATCAATCATACTGTTAAAATTCCCTTGCTCTGTTAAACATAATTTGGGAAATATTTTTAAAAAATAATTCAAAGGGGGGCTAATAATTCTGACTTTAACTGTATATATACTAGTATATATACTATATACTATCATCCAAGCATCAGTCAATAGACTACCAAAATCAGGTTTCAAGCATCTCAAACTGTTATATAGGACTAAGCAGCTCGCTAGGGTTTGCAGCACTAGGCTCAAGTGACAGCTTCATAAACGCACCAAGCTTGACTGAAATGCCTCCTTGTACCTTTTGTCACCCAATACCCCAGAATGCATTGGGGTAGGGAAATGCAGCCAAAAGTGGAAAAGGCAAAGATGTATTTGCTCCGCAGCAGTGGCCACGGTGCAGATGTTGCAAGTTATTTCCGTGAAGTTTCATCATGATGCTGGGACACTGAACTCTCTGGTAATCTGCCGCTGCTCTCTAGAGTGGTGTTTGCTTTGGCAAGGGAACACTTCAGCAAGCTTGTGTGAATGTGTGTGTGTGTGTGTGTAAATTAATATTTGTTTGAGAGTGTTAAAATGGTGTTGTACTGGTTTGCAGATGTTAATTGTATGGTAATTGGATGTAGATGGATATGAAATCAAATATAATTTCCATACGGATCTGTAACATTTGAGCCTAATCAGACAAGGTGATTTGAAAACAGGAAAAGCTATTTTTACGTTCACTTGTTTGGATTTATTTCTTTGGGTATTACATGGGAGTGAAGTAGGTGCATAAGCAGTGTTAATGTGAAATCTTTTACAGTTACTGAGGAATAAACAAGCGTGAAGGTAATGTGTGAAGTATAAATGTGTCAGGAATTGAAAATCAGGTTGTACTCACTACTGTATGTTGACTAATCAGAAGTCACATTCATTTACAGCACACACCAGGATCCCTCGGGAAGCTCCAAAATGACACATGACTCCTGAAATAACACATTTACACCAACAATTACATGATAAATGACCTCCATGATACATATAAACATGTATTTTATAATACAAGTTAACCCTTATGGAAATTAACCATGATTTTATTATGTAGTGTAGTACTGTGTATGGTTAAATTATGGAAAGTGTATAAAAGAACAATATGAACTACTGTTTGTGGTTACTGGTTACAGCAAAAAAAAAAAAAAAACGTAACATATGCAGCAAAAGCATGGTTGACCCTCTAAAGAGGAAACCATCTGAACAGGTTAAACTTCACTATTTCACCGCATTATTATGGTAAAGTATGATACATTCTGCTTTATCCAAATATTATCCTTTTGGTGAATAACTTAAAAAGCGAAAAAGTACCTTTTTATTTCATGAAAACGTCCTGTTTTTAAAAAAACTCGAGTTCCTCACGACGACGTCAGATTGTAAACGAATCATTCATTTGAACTGATTCAAAGACTCGTTTGATTCATTGATCTGGTCCAATTGAACCTCTCGGCTTTGTGAATTTGTTCAAATTAGTCGAATCTTCAGACAAGTTTTGTTGCGTTGTTTTGAAAATGAAAGTCATATGTAGGTACTAGGCCTACGTGTAGGAATCAAATCTGCGATAATTTAATGCTTTAATGTTTAATAAATAAGAATTAATAAATATGGAAATATTAATAATAAAATACTTATAATATGCAGGCCAAATTTTAAACTACGTCACACTTAATCTTAGGAGAATTCCACTTGGTTTTACCCTAGATAAGGCGTAATCTTAATGTTAAACTGCAAAAACCACATATTAACCATGGTATTTATAGCAAGACTGGTATGATGGTGTGTTAAGTTACAAATCGTATGTAACAATTAAAACAAATGTAATCGATTACAAATGACTGATTACTACTCGAAAATTGTAATCTGATTAAATTACTAATTACTTCATGCAAAAAGTAAAAAAAAAATCTGATTACTAATTACTTTACCTTGAAATTACTTATAAAACATAAACAATATAAAATACTCTTCAATATAAAAAGCTCTTCCTCTAATTTAATATCCACTGAAAAACATTACAATGGGTTGATCACAGCAGCTTGACATATTCAAAAGACTTAGTTCACCCAAAACTTATATGTCCCATTTTCTATATAACCGTGAGATTTAAACACTGCATTTTAGTGAATTTTTAAGCAGGTTATTTAATATATATATATATATATATATATATATATATATATATATATATATATATATATATATATATATATATTTTTTTTTTTTTTTTTTTTTTGAAGTCCTAAAAATATTCCCAAAAATTTCTGCAATAAAGAAAAATGAAATATATATATATATATATATATATATATATATATATATTTAAAATACAAAAGTATTATATCATAGATTATTAGGGGGAAAAAATTGGAATCTGTTAGTTTTAAATTAAAAACTTTGGCCTATTGTCATTTATTGCACTCATATCAAACTGGTCAGCACATTCAACTGTTCTTAGTCAGAATTTGGCCATTTCAATGAAAATAATTGATTAAAACATAATAATAATAATAATAATAATAATAATAATAATAATAATAATATAATGAAGAGCTTTAGGATTTTTATAGCCTCCCTTGTAAAAAAAAAAGAACATTTAAAAATTTATTAAAAATTAAAAATTCAATCCTGTACAAAAAATACTATTTACCCTGTTTAGGCTGAGTTGGGCCGCCAGGTTTTTGTGTGCCGGTGTCTTCCTTGGCAATGAGTATTGTCCTAAAATGCTTTCTGTTCAAGTGTTCGAACAAGTTGCTGGTCAAGTTAAAAACAAATAAAAACATAGACTGAATTTCACAACAATATTTTTCCTTTAAGCTCAATTAAATCAAAGTATTGTCTGTATTAGATTAGATTCAACTTTATTGTCATTACACATGTACAAGTACAAAGCAACAAAATGCAGTTTAGGTCTAACCAGCAGTGCAATAGCAGCAAGTGCAGGATAAAGATATAAGTTATAAAGTGCAGTTATAAAAAAAACTATGGTGATATTTACAGATGGATGTACTATCAACATTATATACAGGTTGTATTAACTATAAACAGAGATTTACAATAAATTAATATATGTACAGGTTGCTAATAATAATTAGAAGTGTGCAGATAAACATAATTACAAATGTATATGCACAGTGTGTGTGTACATAAATACAAATGTCCATGCAATGGGTATGTGCATTTCAAATAAATGAATCAGTGCAATGTAGTGTACTGAATATGTGCAATTTTTAAAATGTGCAAATGTTATATAGTGCAGTGACTGTCAGGAGTATAAGTTAGAGGAGAGTGGGGGGTGTATTAGGGGGGCTAGAGAGTCAGTGAAGGGCAGAGTACAAAAGGGAGACAGCTCTGGATAAAAAAGCTGTTCCTCAGTCTGCTGATTTTTGTCCGGGGGAGTCTGAAGCCCCTGCCGGAAGGCAGGAGAGAAAACAGTCTGTGAGCAGGGTGAGAGGAATCCTTAAGAATACTGCGTGCCCGGCACACAGTGTTTCTTCTGGATGTCCTCAATGGCTGGCAGTGTGGTCCCTGTGATGCTTTGGGCAGTTTTCACCACCTGCTACACTGCCTTGTGCTCAGCAATAGAGCAGCTTCCATACCAGACTGTGACACAGTTGGTCAAGATGCTTTCTATTGTGCAGCGGTAGAAGTTCACCAAGACATCCGATGAAAGCTGGTTCTTTTTAAGTTGCCTTAAAAATAATAGGCGCTGGTGAGCCTTCTTGACCAGGCTGGAGGTGTTGGTGGTCCAGGAAAGGTCCTTTGAGATGTGGGTCCCCAGCAACTTGAAGGATGAGACAGGCTCAACAAACATCCCATTGATGTGGATGGGATCGTGTGAGCCTGTTCGTCCCTTCCTGAAGTCAACAATGAGTCCTTGGTCTTGTTGGTGTTAAGGAGCAGATTATTGTCGGTGCAACAAGTGGCCAGATGCTGTATCTCCTCCCTGTAGGCAGTCTCATCATTGTTGCTGATTAGACCAATCACTGTGGTGTCATCTGCAATTTTGATGATGGTGTTGGATCTGTTCACAGGCCTACAGTCAATGGTAAAAAGAGAGTACAGTAAAGGGCTCAGCACACAGCCCTGTGGTACACCAGTGTTGCGTGTGACGGTGGTGGAGCAGATGTTGCCTGATCTAACATTCTTAGGGTCTGTTAGTCAGTATTACCACTGTAACCACTTCAGCTTGCGTTTTCCGGCATATTAACAGCGCATGCTTACTAACAGACATTGCAGCGGAAAACGTGATTTAAAAGAAGTATTTTTTCTTCTAAAAACTATAATTGTAATGTAAGTAACACAATTACATTGACTTTAGTAGCCTAACTGCAATCAAATGATACATACAGTATTTAAAATGTAATTCGTTACATTACTGCGTTCCTCAAAAATGTAATTATAATACAGTAACAAGTTACAGTGGAACACATTAAACCCAACTCTAGGTAATACAAATGCTAATCAATATACCATGTGTAATTTTTGTTAGGGATATTTTGCTGTTATTTGTATGTTCATATAAGACAGAGAAGCGCATGCAATGGCGGACTTGAGGACTTATACCCTTGAGCTAACCTTAACTTTGCCTTGTTTTGCAGAACCGTTCATGCTGTTGATTTCGAACCATTATTTGGCTATCCTCGGATTCTCGAACAGCCCAGCAAGAGCCCATGCCTTCCTCCTAAAGACTTTAAGGCTTCCAGCTGTCATTACTTTCTCTAAAACCAAGCAATGGACCGTTGTGAGCCAAGCCAGCGTTAACCGATATTTTTGGATGGGAGAAGCTCTGAGTAGCCACTGAATGAGGGTAAACCTTTCCTAAAAAAAAAACACAGAGGATTTTTTTATTTTGTATTGAATACTAAATCTATTGTTTGATCTAATTATTCTGCTTCTGAGGCCCTTTATCCCAGCACTGCTGATGAAACCGAAGCGAAAGAGGAGGCAGAGTGTGTCTCTTGGTTGTTTGAGACATGCTAGGACATCCATAGCACAGAGAGAAAGAGAGATAAAGAGCGAGAGATAGAAAGATAGAGAATAAAAGAGTACTGAGTGATTCAGTCACGTACAGCCCAGGCATTATCTATCCAACAATAAAAGATTACATCATATCAGCTGGCATAATTTCTTCAAGGTCTTGTATTGATTCTTTGAATGGCGAGTGCAGCTGTTGAAAGTGTACAAAAGAAAGCCATTGAATTTGCGGGATCGCATCAGGATTTTATAGGCACACAGAAACGATTTGACGATTCAGCTTTCATTCGGAGCATGATCACAACTTTCATGTGGCTTTGTTACAGGTATACACAGCACTCCAATTACGTCTGCTTTCTCTTTGCATGCAAGATGAGCCAGCACTCCTCTTAAACCGACAACCAAATTTGGCAAAACAGAGAAGTGAGAAAACGCAGTTTATATTCTCATCTGTCACGGTTACAAATTTAAAGTAAAACAAGTGTTTAATTACACCTAACTACCTCTTGAATAAATGTAGTAGTCTGCAGTGAAGTCTGGGGTGAACGTGAGAGTAGGAGATGCTGTGAAGCATGGAGATTACGATAGCAAAATTTTAGATGGTCGGACAGGGATTCGTCTTTAATAAATTGAGACAGTGTTGGTCTCCAGGATGATTCGAGACTGAACACAAAAATTAAAAACAAACTGTGCACACATTTAAGTGTGATATGACAATGCAATCTTACAGAAATGTGGATGTTTTTGATTTAGTGGCTAATTTGTACGTTACAACCCAGGCTCATTCTGGAAACGTAGCCCCACGGAGGTTTCTGGAGAGCGTGAAATATGTCCCAGGAAGTACGTATTTGTGCAGTTTTTGTTTTCGCTAATCCTTTTTCGCATCTTGAACATCTCTTGCAAGCGAGCGTGTGCCATTCGCACCCCTGCTGTTCTCATGTAAAAAGCCGCCGGAGGCCTCTTTTGAGCGACCGTCTGTCCGACTGACTGATTGACCAACTGACTGAACGATTGACTGGGCGGCCAACCAATCTGCCGACCCAGCCACCCTCCTCCTTCTTCCCTAAACCCGAGCGATGATTTACAAAGAAAAAGAAAAAGAAAAGCCCTCGTCCTCGAGCCGTTAGCCGGCGAGCGCGGAGCGGCATCACACTGCCCCCCTAGCGTTCACTTGAAAAAACAACATTTTTCCATACATACCTCCAGCCACGTAAATTGCGGTCTCCAGAAAATGTCCGCAGGGCTACGTTTTCAGAATGCCCTTTTCTTGGTACATTTCACATAGTCGCATTCGTACATTCTAGTATGATTATATATATATATATATATATATATATATATATATATATATATATATACACATCCTTTCATGATCATGCTTTACATGTTGTAGCACATAATTCAACTAACGCAATTGCACCACCGTGCTATCCACATTTCCACCAGAGTTTCCTGTAATTGCGGGTGTTTCCTTTTTAATTTGTCGACTTTAACTGCAGTTTGGCACTTTTTGGGGTTTTTCACTTTTATTATGATAGGACAATAGAGATTTAAGAAATGGGAAGCATTGTGAGCAGAGAGAGGGGAAGAATCGGCAAAGGACCTTGAGCTGGGAATCAAACTCATGTCGCTGTGAGCACGTCGGTGCTATATGTTGGCGCACAGTACCACTAGGCAATTGACACCAAGAAAGAGCAACGTTTTAATGAAATTTGATTCCGCACGCCGTATGGGAAAAAACCCTCCACATTTCATGATGCAGGTGTCTGTGGTCCTTTCGGACTCAGTAGGTGCAGAGAATAGCATCAAACAGCCGCATGTATGGTCACAAAATGCGACAAAAATCCTACACGACGGTAATAGTTTAAGGTGTTTACATGTCTGTACTGCACTTCAATAATGCGACTAAAATCGGCATACTCCACGTCTTAATTCGATTTCGATTTAGTTTGATTATGACCTTAATTGAATTAAAGTAATCAAAATCACTGTTTACATGGTAGACTCTTTATCAGACTATTGTCTTGATCGCATTAAAATCAGATTATTGGTGTCCATGTAAATTTACTCATTGAACCATTGTATTATTAGAAAAATGTGCATTTGTGGGGGCAATTCTGCCATTATGTAAAGTGAACCAGAGTCAAATATTACCTTATGCTACAGTTCTGACACCTAAAGAAACTGTTCAGTTGTATTTCAAGACATTTGCCAGATTTTTGGCCTCAAACTGCTCCTGTGTGTTTAGCACTAGTTTCTTCCACATCACATTGAAATCCTTCTGTTTTGTTTTGCTTTGATTTAAGCTTTTACTGTTGAATTATGTGAAGTAACTCGCTGGGTGTAGGGATATGGAAATGTAATGTTGTCAAAACCAGCCTGGACTACTTTAGGTATGTGTTTAACAGCACACCTTAAAACTCAGGTGTCAAAGTCAGTTCCTGGAGGGTCGCAGTTCTGCACAGTTTAGTTCCAACCCTTCTTCAACACACTTACCTCTAGGTTCCAAACAAGCCTGAAGGACTCAATTAGTTTGATCAGATGTTTTTTGACGTTTCTGTGTGGAGTTTGCAAGTTCTCCCCGTGTTCGCGTTTGTTCCCACAAGTCCAAAAAACATGTGGTATAGGTTAATTAGGTAAAGCTTAATAGTCCGTAGTATATGTATGTGAATGAGTGGGTATGGATGTTACCCAGTGATGGGTTGCAGCTGGAATGGCATTCATTCATTCATTCATTCATTTTCTTCATTCATTCATTTTCTTTTCGGCTTAGTCTCTTTATTAATCTGGGGTCGCCATAGCTGAATAACCCGCCAATTTATCCAGCATATGTTTTACGCAGCAGATGCCCTTCAAGCTGCAACCCATTTCTGGAAAACATCCATACACAATCATTCACACACAGACACTACAGACAATTTAGCTTACTCAATTCACCTGTGCCACACGTCTTTGGGCTGTGGGGTAAACCGGAGCACCCAGAGGAAACCCATGTGAATGCTGGGAGAACATGCAAACTCTGAAGCTCCAACCAGCGACCTTCTTGCTGTGAGGCAACAGAACTACCTACTGCGCCACCCCTGGAATGGCATTCGCTGCGTAAAACATATGCTGGATAAGTTGGCGGTTCATTCTGCTGATTAACAAAGGGACTAAGCCCAAAAGAAAATAAATGAAAACTAAAAATTGCATAGATGATGCATGTTAAACTCTTAAAAGCCACCAATGAGTCATAATAGGGTAGGCGGAGCTACTGAGAATCTTATTGATCCATTTGGAGCATTCTGGGTAGCTTAGGACAAGGGGTGTCACACTTTGGACTGCGCAAATCAAGGTAATGGTGATTGGCTCAGGCCAGGGGTCGATGACTGATTACTCCACCAAAGAGCAACATCTGTTCCCTGCCAGTTGTCGACAGATCACTTTGATAACGTTTAATTATGCAGAGGGTCACTGGACCAATTAGATTACTGCTCAATTACACCAGAAAATGGGATTGATAAGAGAGGACAAAAAACATTAATGATTTTTTTTGGTGAGATTGTTCCAATGTGCGGAGAGATTTATCACCCCGCGAGGATGTACATTTACATGGGATGGATTTGTCCTCAGGGCACGACAAATTCATGCAAAATGCAGCAGCAACTGGGGATTAATCTTTCATAACAAACAGAAAAATGGTTTGCATTTTTTGAGCGCACTTGAATATAAATGCTGGAAATGAATAAACATGATACAGTATATGTAAGAAAAGCAAGTCGAATCCAACGCTTGAGAACTGATTGTGATGAATATTATACATGAAAAAAAAAAAAATTTAACGCCCACGTGAAGTTGAATTTATGAATTTATGTAAGTCTTTTGCTACTATTGAAAAGTACTTTTTTTTCCAAGGTTGTGTTCCTGTCCTTTGAGATAATACAGAACTAGAACACACTGACGCAAAATCTTTTGTGCATCTCAGGGACTGCTAGTGTTGTTTTTTTGTGGTTCTCAGGATGGATAAAGCATGCGCTGGGACAGGAAGAAGAGACACAGAGGGGAGCAACTTCACCTGCTGATCACCTTCAGTCTGACCAATACGACTGGTCTCTGATTGGACGTGTCTGATGGCCATCCAATTGATAGGAATGGGAGAAAGAGGGAAAGGAAGAGGAACCTGATGACAGTTCCCTGCAGAGATGAAACTCCTCAGAAGCGCTCGGAGAGAAGATGACACTTCATACCACATCATTTGATGAGATTCAGAGAGGGTTATGGATCCTGTCACACAGCCAAATGAAGTCGAGGGAAAAAAAGCGCGTCCCTGGGCTCTTTTCTGGCCAACACCAGCCTGTAAATATCATGCATTATTGATGGGGTAAAATTTTCACTCTTGTTAGTTTTAAAGCTGACAACACGACGGGCAAATTAAACGTGTGATGTTTGATGTCACGTGTGTAAAAAGCATCTTCCAGACTAAAATCTGTTATAAAATTAATGCACAATACAAGTCATGGAGAAAGCTATGTAATAATTTAAATGCTTTGTAAAAGCTATGTAAAAATTGCATTTTAAATAATAACTCATTTAAATTGAGCTGAAACACAATCCTTGAGTTTTTTGGGGTAAAACTTAATTGTTTTATGTTTATTCCATTTAAATTTGTAAAAAATTAATAAGTTACCATAATTCCTTCATGCAGTGTCTACACAAATCTATAATTATAAATTTATATATATATATGGTAATTAAAATATTATTTTAATAATTATATATGTTTAAGAAATCTGTTTTGTTTAAATGCACCAAAATGCCTATACTTACTGAAAAACTGACAAATTTATTTATTTTCAAAATGGAGTTTACTCAATTATACTAAGCATTGTATGTGTGTGTAGAGCCCCTGTTTATCTTATTTTCTGTTTTCTAAACATAATAGTTTTAATAACCAATTTCTAATAAATGATTTATTTTATCTTTGCCATGATGACTACATAATATTTCACTAGATATTTTTAAGGCACTTTTATACAGCTTAAAGTGGCATTTAAACTCTTAACTAAGTTAATTAGGTTAATAGGCAGGTTAGGGTAATTAGTTATTGTATAATGATGTTTGTTCTGTAGACTATTGAAAAAAAATTATAGCTTAAGTGGCTAAAAAGTTTTACCTTAAAATGTTTTTTTTTTTTTTATTAAAAACTGCTTTTATTCTAGCCGAAATAAAATAAATAAGACTTTTTCCAGAAGAATATGGGCTAATAATTCTGACTTCAAATATATGTATGTATAAAATATATATATAAATATATATATATATATAATATATATATATATATATATATATATATATATATATATATATATATATATATATATATATATATATATACAAAAAAAAAAAAAAATATATATATATATATATATATATATATATATATATATATATATAAATAAATAAATAAATATATATATATATATATATATATATATATATATATATATATATATATATATATATATATATATATATATATATATATATATATATATATATTTATTTATTTATTTATATTTATTATTATTTACCTGTTTTCTTCTTTAAAAAGGGCCATGCAATCCCATGTGTCCTCTTGAGCTTCTGAGAATCTAAAGCAAAAGTTTTTCTTAATATATCGTAACTCTCTGGGGGAAATATTTTAGTCAACGTTTATTCACAAATAATTGATAAAACAGTTGTTTAATAATTCAAATCAATGCTGTTTTAATATCACTGAATAAAAACTCTATTTTTTATTTAATAGTTTGAAATGGTTTTAATATGTCTTTTGTCTGTTTTATTTTATACTTGTAGTTTTAGTTTATCTATCTATCTATCTATCTATCTATCTATCTATCTATCTATCTATCTATCTATCTATCTATCTATCTATCTATCTATCTATCTATCTATCTATCTATATATGTCAGTCTGTCTGTCTGTCTGTCTGTCTATCTTATATGTTATGAATATGCATCTATCATTTTATTTCTATAACTGATTTTCAATCCAAATTATCCAGCCTAATTAGAGTTTTGCAGGTCAATTTAAATGCAGAAATGTGCATTGGATGCCAATATGCCTGAGAAGAATTTTTAAAGCAAGAACAAGCGCGTTAAATCAAGGATTATTCTTGACGTGTGAAGCATCCATTGGGGAATTGGATTTGACATGGTCATACATGAAGCAAATCCCATTTGAAGCTAATCGTTTTAAACACACTCCATGCCAAAACCTGACAATGCAGTCTCCCACACACTGTGTTCAGAATAATGTTGTTGAGACAATAAAGACTCGTGCATTACTCAGCTGATTGTGAACGCTCTTTCATTTGCCTAATAAATGATAGCAGTTATGCAGCACCACAGCCATTCACTGTCTGTAAATGTGGACAGAGATGTGTCTTTGCGCACACTCACAGTAAATGTTGCTGAGGCCCATTATACGAACCATCTAAATTATCATAACATTATATTACCAAGCAGTCTTTCACCTCATGACCAGAATGGCCCGAGCAGTGAATAATCATCAGCATAATACTGAGATCTGTAGTGATGATGCCTCTGAGAGGGTTTTCCAGCACAAAATATAAAGCATATCTCCCAGCTAAAATATCAACATGTATGATTATTCACTGTGATATTTCAGTACAGATTATAAATAGTTTCATGTCAAAAACTGCATTGAGTGATGGGAAACCCCTTTACAGAGACAAATGGCCATTGATGTGGTTAGTTACATTTTACATGGAAATAGATTTTATTGGCTGTAAAAGTTCAATAAAACTGGCAAGATTATAATTAAGCAAGATAAAATATTACGTAATTTTGAAGGGCTAATTGCAATTGTAAGGATTAAATATATATGTTGTATATTGGAAATGTAATTGAGAGGCAGCATGAATCAAGACAGTATTTTAATTTGTGAAGGGTTTTTCTTGCTATGAAAATAATGTAACAATCTTTTCCTCATAAAGAATGAAATTAAATAAAATTTTAGTCATTTAAAATACACAAAATTTCTGTATGATTTTTTTTTGTATGCAGTTAAACTTAACACCCTTATTTTGATATTTTATATTGTTACAATAGTTGAAGCTTGAAGTTATTGTGCTTTCTGTGTATATAAAAACTCTTGGAAATTAATTTGATGCAGACACCAAAGATGACATACATTAGAGGTGCACTCCATTAGTTTTAATTAGCTAGACCAAAAAGTTGACATAGCTGAAAAAACAATCAATACTGCCTAGGAATGACATAGTGGTAAAAAACTGTTTAGTATTTTGGGTGAACTCGTCAGAGCAAGTAGTAATCTTGATTTGTTAGTAAATCAAAAACCAACAAAAGGCTTTTCTTCTTGTTTAAACTTATTTAAAATGAGTTAAAACAGCACAATTATTAAGTTTTTTTAAACAGCTTAATTGTTTTATGTTTAATCCACCTAAATTTGTAAAACAGATTAAGTTAAATTAATCAAATTGGGTTGGAACAACACGAATTGTATGGAACCCAGCATTTGTTACAGTATATGTTAGAAAGTGAGCCAAATTTGATAGCATTTTACTTTAATTTCACTATTTACAATCTTTTATGGTGCATTTAGGTGCATCATTAAGTGTATTTTAGTGTAAATTAGAGGTATTATGAACTTGAAAGAGAGGCTATATGACAGAAATACACAAGAGATGTAATTAAATGAACAGAGCTGGCCACACGTATAGTACACCCTCTGTTAAACTAATATATAAAAAATTTATATGATTCATTGACATTTTAAAAGATATAATTTACCTATTTAGAGAGTACTGATAGTTTGTGTAGCTGCTTGATTAAGCTAGTAATGAGGTACATTAACAGTAACAGATTTAAAAATAAAAAGGCTAATATAAAAATATAAAAATAAAAAACTCTTAAAAGCAATTTCAGCTTTAAAGGGCTATCCGTACATGGTAACAGTGCAGTTACTATGTGTAAAAATAAATCTTTAAAAAAATGTATATAGTACTTGAATGAAGAACTCCTGAAAATCAAGAATGGGTTGCTTTGACAGTTACAGATTTAAATACAAAAAGGTGGGAAACAGATAAGGAACTCTCATACCATTTCAGATTTAAAGCGCTGTCTAGGACAATATGGCTCAAAACAGAACAGTTAATATGTAAAAAAAAGAAAGAAAAAATCTTTATATAGTGCTTGGGTGATTGAACTCCTGAAAATAAGTAATGAGATACATTGACAGTGACAAAAAATAAAAATAAAAATAAAAAATACTAGAGGCAGAACAACATTCAGAATTAAATGGCGATTCTGGACAAAATGGTACTAAAAAATACAGTTATGTGTAAAAATAAATAAATAAATACATTTTCTGAGCTCCAGAAAATAAGTAGTGAGGTATTTGAAAACAAAAAGGCGGGAAATAAAGAATGCTAATCTTTATCACAAAATAGCATTTTGAAATTATAGGGCTATTAATAATGAAATAATCTTTTAAAGGACTATCTTTTTTAGTTTGTACTTGGTTGACTGAGCTCCAGAAATTTAGCAGCCTGACCTAATATGCTGCTTTGACAGTTACAAATTTGAATACAAAAGGTGAGAAACAGATACCCTAAGTACCATTCCAGCTTTAAAGGGGTGTTCAGGACCACATGGCTTTAAATAAAACAGTTACTGTTAGTAAAAATAAACCTTTAAAACACTTCTTTATAGTACTAGAATGATTGAACTCCTGAAAATCAGTAATGAGGTACAGTGACAGTGACAAAAAAGGCGAGAAATAAAGTCCCCTAATCTTTATAACAAAACAACATGTCAGAATTGGCTATTCTGGACAAAATGGTCCTACAGTTATGTGTAAAATAAACAACTATCTTTTTTATTGTGTATCGGTTTACAGAAAATAAGTAATGTGGTACTTGAAAACAAAAAGGTGGCAAAAAAAATGCTAATCTTTATCACAAAATAACATTTCAGAATTAAAATAATCCTTTAAAGAACCATCTATTTTATTGTGTACTTGGTTGATTGAGGTCCAGAAAATCAGTAGCCAAATAAGTTGCCTTGACAGGTACAGACTTGAAAAACAAAATGGCGGAAATGAAAAACCCTAAACTCAAACAGAAACATTTCAGCATACTTTATCATTACTATACATAATCCTTTAAAGAACCATCTTTTTATGCAGTACTTGGTTGATTGAGCTCCAGAAAATTAGCAGCTTAGCCTAATAAGCTGCTTTGACAGTTACAGATTTTAAAAACAAAATGGCGGGAATAAAGAACTGTATACTCTTAACACTAAACCATTTCAGCATTAAGTGTTCTTTAGGACAATATGGTCTGAATAGAAACTCCTACTATGTATAAATAACCTTTAAAGAACCATCTTTTGTAAAGGCGGGTAGCTGTCTGCAGGGTGAAGCTAAATGAATTCCTGACCTGATCTTTACCTTCAGGAGAAAATACAAAAAAATAACACAACAACAAACATGGCAGTTCTGTTTAAAATGCCAAGTCACTCTGGACTTGCAGTTAACCGTCTCACTGCTGCAGTATCGACTGCAATAACTGCACTGCTTTTCAGAGCCGCAGTCACAAATTCTAATTATTTGCCAATAAAGACACGTATTGTCAAGATAAACGCCCAAAGAACAAAACACGACCGAAATGATCAATATAAACAACCTTTGCAAAGACATTCATTTTTAGCACAATTACAAACACCACTACAAAACAGTGATGTTTCCAGTTCACAGCTACTTAGAGTACTGGGTTGGTCAAACTGCTGATGAGCCACAGAACAATATACAATATAATGTACAATATTACATAAAATTACATAAAACGTGTCCTCTCTCTGTAAACATTGAGTCACTGTACAAATGGAGGTTAACATACTCTGCTGCTTGCATTACAAAGGACTGCATCACCACTGAAACACTATCGGACTTGCAGACGCTTCTGTCACAAGGTGATCAATACAAGATGTGTGTGTTGTGTTGATCTAGATCTAACAAACCCAGCCGTTAGGGATCATCTGCATTTTACGGGATTGTCTGAAGGATGAAGAGACATGTAAGTAATAAACACATGCATTATACACACATAACTACTGAGATTAATTAAATGTTTTTGTTTAAATGTGAAATAAAATCTTTTGGTGAATATTATTTCATCATTTCGCTGAAAAAAAGTCTAATTAATGTACTCTAATTCAGTTAATTGTCTAATTAACTGTTAATTAAAGGGATAATTCACAAAAAAAAGAATAATTTAGTCTGTAATTACTCACCCTCAAAACTTCATTCATCTTCAAAACACAAATCCAGATCTGATTGCTTTCAGATTTCATCTAAAGTATCTTTGTGTTCTGAAGATAAATAAAGAAATTTGGATCAAAGTTAAAAAAAATTGCTGAGGTACTTGGTTGTTCTGTGTGGTTGCTATGGTATTTTTTGTGCACTGTAAAAAAAATGGGTTGCCTTAAGTTTTTAAGTTTAATCAAATTGACCCTGTGTGAGTCCATTAAACTTATATTATGTTAAACTGACTTAAAACAGCTTGTGTAACTTATAAAATTAAGTTAAAACATGATTGACTTAGTTTAATAACTTACAATGACCTAAAAACATGCTGTCTGGACTAATTGATCATATTTTTTTTACAGTGTGGTTAGTAGGGTGTTGCTAGGTAGGTACTAAGGTTGTATGTGTGGTCCACAAATTCCTGCATGTTGTCCCAACACAAATGGATTAAGTAAACTTAATTGGTAATTGCTAGGGGGTACCTGGGTGTTTTGTGTGGTTGCTTTGTTATTTTTTTGTGGCTACTAGGGTGTTGCTAGGTAGGTAGTAGGGTGTTCTTAGGGAGTACCATGGTGTTATGTGTGGCTGTTATTCTGTGTGGTTCCTAGGGTGTTTCTAGGTAGGTGTTATGTGTGGTCCACAAATTCCTACATGTTGTCCCAACACAAACGGATTAAGTTAACGTAATTGTTCATAGCTGGAGTGGGGGGTGGGGTACTTGGGTGTTTTGTGGTTGCTATGTTTTTTGTGGTTACTAGGGTGTTGCTACTATATAGGTATTAAGGTGTTCTGTGTGGTTACTAGGGTGTTCCTAGGGAGTATGGTGTTGTGTGGCTGCGATTCTGTGTGGTTACCAGGGTGTTTCTAGGCAGGTACTAGGGTGTTGTGTGTGGTCCACAACAATTCCTACATGCTGTCCCAGCACAAATGGATTAAGTTAACTCAATAGTTTTTACAAATTTAAGTGCATTGAACATAAAACAATTAGGTTATCCCCCTCAAATAATTGTGTTGCCTCAACTCATTTTAAAAGAGCGGTTTGAACAAGCAGCAAAAGTAATTATCTGAGTAAATGACATGTTATTAATGATATTCAATTTTGGATGAACTATCCCTTCATCAGGTTATGTATTTTGTTTTCATAGGAGCCGTGATTTTTACTGCCATTTTTTATGTTGAAAATTTTACTCTAGAGTTTAGCAAAGTGACTTCAATTTAGGAGTTTTTTTTAATTTTTGTTATTTCTTAGATTTTTGCTAAATTGTTTATTAAACATATACTAAGTACAAATAATAAATATTAATTTTCCCAGAGATGGGTTGCGGCTGGAAGGGCATCTGCTGCGTAAAAAACGTGCTGAATAAGTTGGCGGTTCATTCCGCTGTGGTGACGAAGGATTAATAAAGGGACCAAGCCGAAAAGAAAATGAATGAATAAATATTAATAAATATAATAAATGCTTATTAATAATTAATAAATTTAAATACAATATAATAAATAAATAAATACAAAATTAAATATTGTAATTGCAACAAACAAATTAAATTTAGTAAAGCAAATGTTTAAATTTTAAATGAAAAGAGTAGGGGGTTTAAGCCCGGCATCCTGTCTAAATTTGGCCACTGCATCATGATCTCCTAACCAACACCATATAATAATTGGCTTCATCGCTCTGCCTCCTCTCCATCAATCAGCTGGTGTGTGGTGTGCGGTCTGGTGCAATACGGCTGCCGTCGTGTCATCCAGGTGGATGTTGCACACCGGTGGTGGATGAGGAGATTCCCTCAAAAATGTGCAAAGTGCTTTGGATGTCCAGAAAAGTGCTATATAAATGTATGGAATTATTATTATTATTGTTTTATATATATAGACAATACATCATGTCAAACTACTAAAAATGTAACATAAGCACACTTTTAAATGTTAAAACTTGTCAAAGCACGTCAAGGCTCCATAATGCAATTCAATATGTAAATAAATTGAATAGCCTAAATTCGACAATCATATGGAAATACAATTAAAATTCATGGATATATTTTACAGTACCCTCTTAAAAATCCAATTAGCCATGAGATTTTATGATAATAGATTTTATTTTATAATACATAACAGTTGTTTTTTTTTTCCCAACAGTTAACATGCATCATCATGTGAGAGGAAAATAGTCCTTCCGATTGTCATAAATGGGATCAGGATGGTTTTGCTGAGCCTGTACAAAAACAAATTCTTTCACAAACCTATTGCTTCACTTCATTCACTTCAGTAAAGTGTATTTTTTGTCTTTAGTCTATGTGGATAGATAATAAATAAATAAATAAATAAATAAATAAATAAATAAATAAATAAATAAATAAAAATATTGGGGTGAACTGTCCCTTTAAATGTTTGCTGTTTAAGCTGTATGTCAGCACTAGCAATTATACTAATACTAAAAGTTTACGATCTTCACTCAATCAAAGATAGCTATGCGTCTTACAATACTAACAAATTTGTATCAGTTCCCCTTGTGCTTTCATTCATCAGCGTTTTAACCAAGACCCTGCTAGTAAATCCTCACGCGCAGTGCAGCAGTTTGCAGAAAGTTAACGTCAAACAAACTTTATCCGGCTGCTGCTCGACCCTCCACAGGTACCAAGCAGCCCCTCAACGAGCTCCAGACATCTGTGCGGTCGCTTTAACTGTCAATTCGATGTCGCAGTGGACAAATTTCAGCCATATTCGCGAAAGGATCCTGTAGTTCCCCTAGGAAAGACGACGACGACGCGTAAACTCTGGAAGTAAACCTACAGTACGCGGCTGGAAAGCGGGACTATCTTCGGATTACAGACATATTTATTATTGTCACTTCGTTTCATCTCGCTTTTGATTCGGAGGAAACATGGCTCGAATGCTGAGCAAGGAGCTGCCTGATATCGAGGTAAATAAACCATCTCTGTCAAAACATGAATGGATGTTTACGGGGTTTCAGTCAGACATGCATTAATCTTTAATACTAAACATGAATGCACAGGGGCACTTTTTGAAACATGGAAAATGTGTTTTAAACGACGCCCTTTCCTGTGGAAATAAACTTTTTGTGTGTGTACCTAGCTGTAGTAATGTCCTTAAGTTTGCTTTAAACATGCCCACGTTGTTGTTGTTTTGCTTTGTTACATTGTTGTTGTTTTTCGGAAGTATGAAAGTTCAGTCAGTCGGGTGTTTCAAGTCAAAGTTTCATTGCAAGACACTTATTGTAAGATCATGTCTGTTATTTTGCATTTTTATCAGTCTTCATGTTAACACATTTTAAAACAAACCACAGAATGCAGTTTTGGTTAGTTAACCCTTTAAGTAACATTTCTTGTTGGTTTTGTCGATGGCTGTTTTGAAATAGAGTACTGCATGCTGCAGCACACACTAGTTAGAAAACTTAAAAATAGCAAAATAGTATGCTGGTAGAAAAGTGTTTTAAATAGCATGTTTCATTATTTTTCTAATAGGCTAGTTGTAGTTGTAGGCTGCTTTTTAGTGGTCTGTTAATTTACAGTGACCATTGATGAAGGTTTAATAATAATCAATTTAAAGAAATATACGGTGGCCGAGAGAGCTTAACATGCTGTTATTTAAGAAAACACGTGCAATTACAAAAACGCCAGCAAATTTAGAAAAGATCTTCATCAGTTTGATAGCACACGTGCTGCAAATCGTGAACGCAAACTGTTTTTAAAAAACACGCTGCATTTTCACACAACGCAAACAATTAATAAAACGCACTACATTTTCTCACAACGCAAACATTTTACGATACGTGCTGCATTTTCTCACAACACAACATAAATGTTTCAAGTAGACCCTAAAACATGACAGACCTGGCTATTATGGTTATTAAGGTTAAAAAATACTAACAATACAGGAATTGGAATATTAAAATTGACAAACAAAAAAACCACCTTTCACCAACTTCACTGAGCAATAAGCTGCGCCCGAAATCTCCTACTTCCATACTATATAGTACGCTAAAATCAGTATGCAAGACGAGTAGTATGTGCGAATTCATAGAACTCAAAAATCGGTATGCGAGAAGCATCCGAATGACTTACTGCCGGCGAGATTCTGAAGTGTGCTTCGGATGGACGCTACACTATCCCATGATGCCCCGCGAGAGAATTAGTAAATAGGAGTGAATTGACAAAATGATCGTGACAAAATGGTGGATGTAGCATGTCCAAGTTCCATTCATACTGTTTACATTTATACTGTATAGAACATACTTTTCTAACGACTAAGTAGTATGTTTAAATTCAAATGCAGTACCTACTGAGTAGTTGATGCTTTCGGACGCAGCTATAGTCACCGCACAGTGGCGTCCATCATATTTTTCGGTCTCCTTGAAACATTTCCGCTGTGTTCCGATGTTTTTGTGTTGTGATTAAATGCAGCACGTTTTCGTAAAATGTTTGCATTGCAAGAAAATGCAGCACATTTTATTAATTGCGTTGTGTGAAAACGCAGCATGTTTTTTAAAAATCTGTTTGTGTTGTGATGATTTGCAGGATATGTGCTGTCAAACTGAGAAAGATCTCTTTTTTTTTCCAATTTGCTGACGTTTTTTGTAATTGCACATGTTTTTCCAAATTTTTTCTCTCTCTGCCACCGTAGAAATTAACTAGTTGATACCAGATAATTTCATTATAACAAAGCAAAGAAATTTAAGGTGGTGCATTTACACAACATTTTATAAACGTATCTTGGCTACAACAATGGCGAACAATGGCATGTAAAAATACAACAAAATATACATTTCCAATGCGAACTTCTTGAATGGCTTTCATAATACAACATATTTAATAGTTTTTGTGAACCTTGTGAATGGAAATCATTGTGAGAATGTTGTTGTCTCTGTGGAAAAACTTTTGGGAAATTGTTCTCTCGTAAACATACTCTAATATGCATATTTATGAATGTAATATGTATCAACAGATAAGACTGTCGAAAATTGGTCAAAATCTTGTTTACAAACATTGAATTCTTTTAAACTGGAGCATCCCATTATTATTGACATTTTTATCAAAGTGAATGAACTACAGAGAAAGTTTTATAATATAGTTTTCAGCTGGATCATGCTGGACATGCTGGACTATTTGGAAATAAACAAGCTGACAAAGCCACCAAAACAGCCCTAGCAGGAAAGCTAAAGGAGTGCAAAATCCCACCTATGGAAGCCACTAAAAAAGGCTATATTCTCAACAAATGGCAAACAGAATAGGATCAGTGCTCAGAAAATAAACTTTTTGAAATTCAGCCAGAAATAGGAGGAAAGTCCAATTTATTTTTAAACTCAAGACATGATGAGATTGTTTACAGAAGATGCCGCATTGAACACATGATACTCACACATGAACATTTATTGAATCGAGAAGAACCCCCCAAAATGCCAATATTGCAGAAGAAACCAAACGGTTAAACATATACTTGTGAAATGCCCTATTTTAAATGTTATTAGACAATAATATTTATCTGAAGAGATTTTAAATGAAATTTTAGGAAAGTGTGAATCCTTCTAAAATTTTACAATTTTTATCAAAAGTAAACCTTAAAAAACTGTTTTAGTTTTTTTATCTTATATATCATCATCAGCATCATCATTATTATTATTTATGTATTTTCCCTTTAAAATGACCCTATTTACTGCCGTTTATGACTTTTAATTGTTAATTGTTTTAATATTTTTGTAATTATATAAAAGTGGTATCATGACATTGCCATAGAAGCTGAAATGGCAATAACATCTAAATTTTCTTTCTTTCGGCCAAAAATTGGCTAATTTTTTGTAGCTTTCAGTTATTTCTGAAATTAAGCAAGCTTGTATGTAAGCAAGCACTCAGAAACAAAGAATGATTCATTTTTAAAATACAGTAATTTAATAAGTAATGACCCTACAGCCAATAACGTGTCTACAGGCTGCTTTTACACTATCAAACATCCTTAACATTTAGCATAAATCTGGTTTTATTTTGATCCAAGTGGCATCAACTATTCTTTAAAGAGTACACAGCGATTTGAAGACAAATATTAAAATGTAGCCGCCTGTCAGTCAGTTTGACAAATGTAGTTAAGTCATTTGGCTATTCTGTGCATGCAGAAAGTTCACTTACTGTGCACAGTATGCACACTGCACAAATAATGAGAGCAGTATGCTAGTATGCTGTTTTGAACAAAGCCTATGTGGGTGTGTGGATACTGGTTGTTAAGATCAGGAAGTGTTCTTGGAATGCTGCCATAACAAATTCTGTTCCACTAGTTGAATACAAATGATGTGTGTTGCAGGAAAGTGTTGAAGCACAACAGAATTGTTGGCAATCATTTCAGCGGTTCACAGGATTCTTTTAAAAACATTTTGAAGTGTTTTAATGATTATATGCATGCCTTAAGGGTTGTGCTATAGACAGCTCTGCGTTCATTTTGGCATTCAGCACTCATTCTGGTAAAGAGTTTTGCAATCCAAACAAGCAGTGAACACACTGGAAATAATGGCATGTCCAGATAATCCAATTTCCCAGTTATTATACGGTTAGTTAGGCCTGATTTGCAGACTGCAATGGTGTAATGCGTCTCACAACCATGTGGTTAATAAGCTGTACTAGCCATGTGAGAATCACATGTCAGCTTATGCCATTAACTGTTTATCAGGAGGACCTACATTAAAAGTAAGAAACATATTTCAGTGTTGCCTGTTCTGGCTTTGTGGGTTACAGTGTTACCACTCGAGCTCTATATTCAGTGCTTTTATTTGTAGTTTGTAATTATTTAGTGTACATTTTGTTAAATGGATGTAATTTGAAAGACATTTGACATGTCTTTATATTTATATTTTGGGATATTGCATAAATTGCTTCATAGAAATGTGCATAATCTCAAAATGATCTTAAAAAACTTTAACCATCAATTCTAACGATTAACTAATGGCCCTATTATTGGCTGTTTAATATTATTTATACAATATATATTTTGTATATTCTTATTCTACCCTCCTAATTTGACCTAATACCTAAAGCACAGGTGTCAAACTCGGTTCCAAAAGGGCCGCAGCTCTGCAAAGTTTAGTTCCAACCCTAACTAAACACACCTGATCAAACTAATTGAGTCCTTCAGGCTTGTTTGAAACCTACAGGTAAGTGTGTTGGAGCAGGGTTGGAACTAAACTGTGCAGGGCTTCGGCCCTCCAGGAATTGAGTTTGACACCCCTGACCTAAAGCTTACTACTTACTTAATTATTAATTAAGGGGACCTATTATGTAAAAAACACTTTTATGAGGGGTTTAAACATAGTTGTTTGGCACAGTGTGTGCATACAGATAACCAATAATAATACCAATAATGGTAAAAATTAATTAATTCTATTTTTTTATTACGCTTCATAAAAACAGTCTGTAGAAACACTTTGATTGACATTCTCTCTTTGTACGTGTCATCAGAGGGAGAAAGCCTCACCCATTAGTGACAATTTCTCCCTCATTAGCATAGACAGCCCTGAGTGAGAAGCAGCTATCCACCATTAGAGTTTCAAATCTGCCATTATGCTGACACAATAGCTGCATCTGAAATTGCTTATTTCCATATTATATAGTACACTAATAACAGTATGTGAACCGAGTAGTGTGTCAGAATTCATAGAATTTTAAAAAACAGTATGTTATAAGTTGCCAGATGAACTACTTCTGGCGAGATTCTGAAGTGCACGTCCGATGCACGCTACACTATCCCATGATACACCACAAGAGAACTCATGAATGGGAGTGAAGCGGTGCAACTGACACGGGTAGGTCATGTGCTCATGACAAAACGGCGGATGTAGAACGTTTGAGTTTCATTCATACTGCTCTCATGTATTAAATGTACTTTCCTAACGGTCAAATAGTAAATTCAAATGCAGAACCTACTGAGTTGTAGGCATGGCCGAAGCAAGCTGAACTGCCGCTCTAGGCAGAGGACAATCACGCCGCCCTCAACCCCAATGTGAAAACGAAAGTGAACGGTTATGAAAATGAAGTGAGGTGTCGCGGACCTCTATTCTGCCGCCCTATGCGCGGATATAACTGAGGACACGCGGGTGCTGATGGAGGTGTCGCTGACGCCGACCTCTCTATTCTGTCGCCTATGCGCAGTATATCTGAGGACGCGGGTGGTGAGGGAGGTGTCGCGGACAAAAGGGAGGACGCGGGTGGTAAGGGAGGTGTCGCGGACGCCGCCCTCTCTATACTGCCGTCTAGGTTGCCTCTGTGGACGCGCCGGCCCTGGTTGTAGGCAATTTTGGATGCAGCCTCAGGCATTTAAAGCTACACCCTCTTTTGAAAAGAGGGCTGGAAGCACAATCTCATTTGAATTTAAAGTGACAGTCAACAAAACAGCACAATTTGGATCAAAGCCTAAAATGGACAGTTTCAAATAGTTTCTTTTCAACGAGTTTTTTATAAAAAAAAAAAATTATTTGTGTAGTATTTTGAGCTGAAGCTTCACATACGCTGTAGAGACATCAGGTATTTATTTTACATATTGTAAAAAGTGGCATAATAAACTCCTAACTTGGGGACCACCTTTTAGTAAGCAGCAACCTGGAAGTTGATGCAAATATTTTAGTTAATGCTCTATTAATAGTTCGAATTTTACCTTAAAATGAAGTGTGATCTTATTTTTCACACCGTAAGAAAACAACTAAGATGGAAATGCATTCAGTGAATGAATGATTCAGTTCACAACAAAAACATCTAACTTGACTGTCTCATGATGTGGTTGGATAACTGGACTATTCAGCGGACAGATCTCAATCACACCATTTCAAAGGGAGTTTTAATTGATAATTAGGAATTCAAAATATTGTTATTTTTAGAAGTGGGTGTCTATTCCCAGATTATTTCTGACATATTAAATTTTTCAGTAAAAGTTAGGTTTGCATTGCAACTTTGGATGTAAACAATTGCAAACGTGTTTTAAAACTATTTTGTTTATATCAGTTTTATTTGAATACTTGTTTTTAAACCAAATTGTAACATTTATAAAATTGCCAGGGCGACATGGTGGCGCACTGGTTAGCACTGTCACCTGACAGCAAGTAGGTCGCTGGTTCGAGTTCCGGTTGGGTCAGTTTGCCTTTCTGTGTGATTCCATGTTCTCCCGTGTTCGTGTGCATTTCCTCTGTATGCTTTGGTTTCCCCCACAGTCCAAAGACATGAAGTATAGGTGAAGTGGATGAACTAAATTGACCATAGTGCATGTATGCGAATGTGAGAGAGTGCGGTATGTGTTTCCCAGTACTGGGCTTTTGCTGGAAGGGCATCCGCTGTGTAAAACGTATGCTGGATAAGTTGGCGGTTTATTTCACTGTGGGGACCCCTGATAAATAGGGACTAAGCCGACAAGAAAATGAACAAATGAGCCGTAAATCTTATACTTCACAGTTTTATGCATGTTTATATTCTTGAGATCTGTTCATACTTTCTAGAAATGCTGGATTGTTTTATACCAATTTTGGGTGAAAAATAAACAAACTCCAACATTTTGGTTAGAAAAATATTATTTAAAGAGCCCATATTATACATGAAATAGGGTCATATCTTGGTTGTAAGGGTCTCCAACAACAGTTTAATATGCATGCAAGGTCAAAAAACACTTTCATGGTCTTATAATCTGCATTTATTTTTACCTAATTATCCCAGCGACTCCTGTATGAATCGTCCAGTGATTCATTTGTTCCCAAACCCCTCCTCAGCGCGAAGCTAATCTGCGCTGATTGGACCAATGTCAGCCTGTTGCGATTGGTCGACTGCCTTCAGTCAGAGTGTGAAATGGCCAATAGCTAATCGGCAATATAAAAAGTAATCACAGTTCATACACGCTCGATAGTGTAGGCGTGGATTTTAGCTGCAACACACACACACACACACACACTTCCGGACGACAACGCTCCCGCTTCCGCCCGCACCCGCCAGGTTTTAGCCTGAGAACCCGCCCCGTTTTCTGCCCGCCGCGCCCGATCTCGCTACAGCGGGGGAGAACACAACCCCAAAAATCACCCAGCTGTACAGTCCAGACAGCCAAGCTGTCTGTATAAACACGCACACAAAGCTCTCTCTCTCTCTCTCTCTCTCTCTCTCTCTCTCTCTCTCTCTCTCTCTCTCTCTCTCTCTCTCTCTCTCTCTCTCTCTCTCTCTCTCTCTCTCTCTCTCTCTCTCTCTCTCTCTCTCTCTCTCTCTCTCTCTCTCTCATACGCGCGCGTGCGCACTAACACACACACAAGCACCAAGCAGACACATCTTTCTCATTCGCATAGTAATATCCGTGATATTGCTAGACAGCCCGCTCCCGTCCCAAATTAAACCCGTTACCGACCGCTCCCGCGATTTATTCGGAAATTTATTCCCGCGCCGCAGAAATCTGGCGCGGGGACAGCCGCGGGAATGCAGAACTCTAAGTTACCACGGAGCTCCATAAACAAAGCAGCACGCGTCGCGTTTTTAACGTGACTTTGCACGCGATAAGAGAATATAGCCAGTTAACCTGATACAGTACACGCGGTTACAAGTAACAAATCACTACTAAATACATTTGCAAGCTAAAGTCAACGAGACAACAACTTTAATCGCACGTACTTACACTTGAGAAAGGTAGGAAGAAACCCATCCTGACGTCCATCAGTAAGTTAATCTTTACTGATCCTTCCTTTAACAAACGCAGATGAAGTATTCTTTGTAGCATGCAGTTTCCAGAAGTTTCCAGTAGTTTCCAACTGCTTGGTTATAATGCTGAGGTTTCATCTTTGGGTAGAGACTCAATATATCCATCTGCAGTGTGACTTCAATCGACCGGCATGTTTGTGTGCGTGTGTTTGTGGGTGTGTGTGTGGGTGGGTGTGCGTGCGTGTGTGTGTGTGTGTGTCTGGGTTTCTGCGTCAGAGGGCGGGGCCTCAGGTTTGAAATCTCCCGGGTTTGCGCGTGCACGTGAATAACTTGGTTTCGTTCGTACGTCATGGCGAAACACCTAATGAATCGGTATCAAGGCGACTCGTTTGAAGCACTATGAGTCGACTCTTTTATAGATGAATCAACCGTTTTAAACACTGTATTCTTACAGATTTAAGCCTTAGCTGGATACTTCACTTCACTTAGAGCTGTGTTACACACTACATGGAGGGGAATTTTCAAAAAACCATAATATGGGCTCTTTAAATTTACCTGGAAAAATTAACACAATTGTCCATATTTAACTCAGCATTGGATTAAAACAACCCAACATTTTTTGGTTGTGTGCATAATTTGCCTATATACAGCATACCGTACTTACTCTATACCTCACTCTATGTGAGTGTGTATGTGATTGTTTGAGTGTATGTGTGTTTCCCAGTCCTCGGTTAGGGCTGAAAAGGCATTTGCTGCTTAAAAACACATGCTGGATAAATTAGCAGTTCATTCCGCTGTGGCAACCCTTGATAAATAAGGGACTAAGTCAATGCAAAATAAATTAATGAATGATATTGCCATCAAACATTAAAAGTCAGTAAGGGCTTTTTCAAGATTCAACAGTGCAGCATGTGCTGTATTTAAAAAGTGTTTCACTGAGAGTAAACAATTTTTATTTATTCCTGTTTTATGATTCATCGCTCTAGGTTGCTCAACATGTGCATGTGTTTAGGCAAACCAGTCAGATATCTGGCAGAATGTTTTTCTCATTCCACAGGTAAACCCCCTTTGGTGTAAAAACAGATTTTTGAATATCCTTGCTGTTTTTAAGTGTGTGTTTGGTTTAAAAGAACCACAAAAGGATTTAAAATAATTTTTTTGTCCGCTAAAACGCAGAGATATAATTTTATTTAATTAATTATTTTTATTTGTAAATACCGCCTTAAATATATGTTAATATTTCATCTTGAGTCAGTCAATCAGTTTTGTTCTGATTAATATTGCATCCCCATTTACTTATTTGAAAGTTCATATTCATATTCATTAGCTTGTTGTAAATTTGAAAGCCCTCTCCTTGTGTAGTCTTAATAAGTCTTGCCATTTGTATAATGTTTTACCGATATAGTGTCTATTAAAAAAAAAAAAAAACTGCTGCAGACTTACATAATTCTATACTTTAGACAGTTAAACGAGCACAGGCATCATTTACTTTTGCCACAGTCGATTTGATCCCTGCCATTTTCTGAAAGTGCCTATGGCAAGGATGTATCTAATATAGAAGATACATGTAGAAATCTAAATTGTTGAGTGGGAGTTTGCTTTTTGTCAATTTGTGTTATTCAGTAATGATCGTTCACTAAAAACTTTTAATGTGTTGAGTGTGACCCCTGAAAGCGAGCAAGCCGAATAAGTGAGAACTTTTTAATGAAAGTGGTTGTTGTAGATCCTGACATTCATTCATTCTCTTTTCGGCTTAGTGCCTTTATTAATCTGGGGTTACCACAGCGGAATGAACCGCCAACTTATCCTTTACATGTTTTACGCAGCGAATGCCCTTCCAGCTGCGACCCATCTCTGGGAAACATCCATACACACTTATACACTACGGACAATTTAGCCTACCCAATTCACCTGTACCACATGTCTTTGGACTTGTGGAGGAAACCAGAGCACCCGGAGGAAACCCACGCGAACGCAGGGAGAACATGGAAACTCCACACAATAGCGCCAACTGACCCAGCCGAAGCTCGAACCAGTGACCTTCTTGCTGTGAGGTGACAGCACCTACTGCGACACTGTGTCGCCTGACATATCTAAACATATTATTACATTTAAATTATGAATTTTATTAGAGTAAATTATGTAATTCAGGGCTCAAAATTGCGACCATTTTGGTCGCATAAGCGCCCGAAATTTTATCTATGCGACCTTAAAATATATTTGGGAGCAATTCTGCGAGTGCTTAAAATTGTTGTGTGCGACCAGTTTTTACAGTAAAATGTTCACCACATGTGCGGATTCAGGAGACATTCACAGAGAATGCATCTTTAAGCTCTTTGTCTGCACTTGAAACGTGAAACGTTTAAAACAGTTGTCATGTCAACTTGCTGCAGTAAACAAATCCACGTCCGTACTGCTTGCCCCGCCTTCGCGCTCTTCTTATTGGCCCACCACTGCTCTAGCACTGAACTAAAATGATTGGTTAATATCAGCTGTCAATCACTCAGCGCCTTCTGGCTTGGGATGACAGAGAGAGCTACTACCGTGAAAAATTGTAAAGCCCTGAAGATGAGAATGAAGATAACGCTAACAGATTTAGTTTAAGAAACCATCTAGTTACAAATAATGACACATCTTACTAGTGACCATGTGCTGAATGTTAATCAACCATCTACACTTTTCCAAGAGTAGAAGACTTCCATTGGCTTCAAGTCCGCTATGAAAAGTTTGTGGGATGGGATTTTCAGGTAACTGTCAGCCACATCTAGCATGAGAGCTTCTGTTTAATCCTTCATATAATCGCCAGATGCCCGCCGTGCAAGGTGCAGCTATATGTCAAATTTAACTCCACGTACACCATCACAAACGGACTTGCACTGACTAAACTAATATCGCTACTTTTAAAAAGACCGGTATTGCTATTAACATGTATGCATATAATAAGGCACAGTATGTGTCGAAAGCATCAGTGCAATATCAGACAGCACTTGTGAGAACAGCAAAGTTATACCGTTAACAGATTCATTCAAGCAGTGCGTGCAGGGCCAGTGAGTGCTTCGTGTATGCTGTTCACTCAGTTCTGTTATAAAAATCTATTTTCTTGTGATAACAGGATTTCGTTGAGACATATTTTCCTCACGCTTGAATATATGTATTATTTTTTTTTGCTTGTTAGTTTGATTAGTGTTTATTTCAAATACGTAAAATTAGTTTGTATAAAACTTGTAATAACGGTGCTCATAATTGGTGGGTGCAACTAAATTTTGGCTGATGCGCCTAAATTTTTAAAGTTAGGAGCACCGGTGCTACCAAGCAAAAAGGTTAATTTCGAGCCCTGTAATTCTTAATTTATTTAATGCTTTTATCACATTAATTAACTAGACATTCTCTGATTATGACTGATTCAAATGGACCTAACAAGTAAAGGAGCTCATCCTGCAATCACTGATAAGAAGAGTCTTCATAATGTTGTATAAAGCAAATCAGCAAAGTTCAGCTGATGACTCCAAGGTTTCAGGAGTTAGCCTGGATGTTTTTGGCTGCCTGAAACCACAAGCAATTCTGTCTCGGCGAGGTTGAGTTGAAGGCGAGTATGCAAATCCTTCATCCAGTATGCAATGTCTCTCCGACATGTTGAGATATGAGCAGCTGTCATCAGATCATCAGGCCAGAATGAGAGGTAGAGTTGAGTGTCATCAGCATAGCAGTGATCTGAAAAGCCTTGTTCCTGAATGACAGTTCCTAGTGATAGAATGATATAAAAGAGAAGCGGTCCTAAGACTCAGCCCTAATGAGGGTTGACATGAAGATCTAGTGGTTAACAGTAGACAGTAGACTTTTCACACCTTAAGGTTCATTATAATAATGCCCAGCTTTACTTAATGGCTCTGTTTGAGGGATTTTACTCATGGTATCTTTCGGTTAGGTTGACTCTGAACATAATAGTGTTGGTTACTCAACGCAAGGTGGAAAATGTTTAGCACTTGCTCTCATGGTGAAACACGTTGCATGTTAATATGAGTAAAGATGGCTGTGTTTTCAATGCCGTGCGACACTAATGCAACCTTTATGGAGAGCAGAGGAGAGTAAGTCAAGCCCTTCATTAGCATCTTTATTCAGGCCGTAATGACAACACTGACGTGACCTTCGGCTCTTCGCTGCACTTAAGACTGGGACTAAATGACTCCTGTCTGCCATTGAAAATGGCTTTCTAAATCTCATAATAATTGCCATCTCTGGAGCAATTAAATCCTCCATTTTTCTGCAGTTCTGTCAGATGTCTTATTTTAATATCCATCCGCACTTCTGAAAGCGCTAAATGTGGGGCCCTTTTGTGCGCACATGTAGATTAATTAAAATCCTCCTGGACTGCTATTAGAGTTCATTAAAAAACCCACAGCAATACAGCATTTAAACAAAGAGGTATGACTCTGCTGGCAGACCTCTGCGCCTCTCCCGGCCCGCGCTCTCATCAGACGTCTGGAACGCTGACAGGGGACCGCTCCAAAATAAAATGCAAATGGAATTTTATGGAAATAGTTGGCCACTCGAAAAGCTTGCATGTTATTGCAAATCACTGAGGCTGCAAGTGCTCTTCTTTTTAACCCTTAAGACTGTGGCTGCAAAACATTCGCATCTCCCTCGCTCTGTTTACCTCCCGCACACTGTAAATGGAGATTTTGCATCAGGATGAATGAATGTTGGATGTTTTGAGTACAATTTGTGTTGCTTTGCACCGCTTTGCCATGCGGACGCTTCAGCTGCACCTCTGTGTGAGGGGTGAGGTCGCCAACAGGCAGATGTTACACCTTAAGTCTTTTAGTGGCTAGTACATGTGTAACATTTATTTTGTACCATTTATCAAAACTGAAATCCTTTAGGAAGTCTTGAAAATCAAAACTATGTTCACCAAAATTTGCTGGAAAGGTGCAATATTTTGCCAGAAAGAGGAAAATGACTCGAGTCTCTTTAAGGATTTTTTGGTATGACACATGCTACTCTTTCTGTATTATTGTCTGTATTTTTACTCCTAGAAATGGCTATGTGTTAATGTTTGGCAATAATAACCATTCCACATACAGAGTAACTTAAAGGGATTGCATAAACTCACCATTTACTTGTTCCAAACCGGTTTGAGTTTCTTTTTTGTGTTGAACACAAAAGGAGATATTTTGGAGAGAGCTAGAAACCTGTAAACATCGATTTTCATATTTCGTCACCTTGGAATTATAAGGTTCTATCTGCGTTCTGAGTGATTTTGAGATATTGAGCTTATAGTTTTTGCATTCCATAACAAACAAATGTGTTTAACATTTTTTTTTTAAATAAAAAGTCTTAATGTAAACAACTTATAAAAAAATCCCATAATGTAAATAAGTTTTCATTTAATAAAAATATGTCAATAACTCAATTTGGACAAAAATGTTAGATAGAACGCTATAATTCTAAGGTGACAATTTGTTTCCTACACTCAGAAATACGAGAGCTGTCATTATGGAGGTACCTTTTGAAAATTTGTAAGTAAAGGGACATGTAAACCTGTAAAACTGTAAATCTTGAAGTTTGTAGATACTAAAATATACCTTTCAGGTCCCAATTGGGACCCTATAGGTAAAAAAAAAGTACCTTTTGAAAAGGTACCACCCCAGTGACAGCTCTTGTACCTTTACAGTAGTATAAATGTTATTGATTACAGGTTTTTTGATGAACTATGCCTTAAATTTCTTTTCTTCCCATTCTGATGATTGGATCTTATGCAGGTCGTCTTGATTCAGTGATTCGAAAAATTCATGAGCTTTATATAAGATTTGAGATTTATTGGTCAAGTGTTTATGTGTTGAACATTTAACTATACTTACCTACAAAATGGTAGGTTACAAAAAGGCAAGGTTTTTCTTATAAAATTAGTGGTTAAACCCAAACACATTGCTTGTTAACAAAAAGTGTTATGGTGGTACCTTAAGCAAACCCTTATTATGTATATTGTGGATACTTGTTTAATTTAGTACTTGTATTTTTCCCAGTTTAGTTGTTTCTTTGGTACTTTGTATATTATTTCTTATGTTAATTAGACTGTGGACTGTTTTTCACCTGCCAGCACTGTTAATAAAATACTTCATCATCTAGTTCCAGAGCGAGCAGAGACCCACTTTGTCACAGAATCACATATATAACAATTAGCATAGTTTGATTACATCTTGAATGTGACTATTCGATTTTTTTTAAGAGCCAACCACTGAAAGTGTTAAAATGTCTTTTTTTTTTTTTTGTCAAATATAAAAAAATATATGGTTAATTTTATCTTTGCATGATATTTCTTTATTTACCAATATGTAGACCTTTTTGGATTCTCAGAAGCTATGGTCATTAAATATGTAAAACAGAAAATACGCTAGGACCATTGTTATTGTTTGCATCCCTCAAAATGGTCTATAAAACAATATAACTTTGCCAAAAATGATAAAGAAGTAGTTACCCCACCCTGTTTAGAGTGTCATTATGGACGTTTTACTTTTTTTAATTTTTTTTATTTTTATTTTATTTTAACTAACGTGGTTCAAATGATGGATCTGCGACAAAGCAGCTACGGTTTTGGGAAACACTGGTCGCTACATCGTTCTTTTCTCAAACGATGCATTGTACTACGATAGTTCAGCTGCGAGTTATGTCGTTATTTGGGAAATGTAACCCTGGACAGTATTCTCCCCGCCTTCGCGTGGGTTTCCTCCGGGTGCTCCGGTTTCCCCCACCGTAAAAAGACATGTGGTACAGGTGAATTAGGTAGGCTAAATTGTCCGTAGTGTATGAGTGTGTGTGTGAATGTGACTGTGGATGTTTCCCAGAGATGGGTTGCGGCTGGAAGGGCATCCGCTGCATAAAAACTTGCTGGATAAGTTGGCGGTTCATTCCGCTGTGGCGACCCCAGATTAATAAAGGGACTAAGCCGACAAGAAAATTAATGAATGAATGAACCCTGGACAGTTTACACATCTTGGGGATAGTTTGCAGATTCATCAGCACTAATTGAGCCTTATTTTTAAGAGAAGACGGGTACACAAGTCATTATTTCTACTAATTGTATGAGTTGTAGATATGATGTGACACATTGATCTGAAACGTAATCTTGCCACAGTTTTCCAGCTGTGTTTGTATGCTGGTGACTGAACCGACTTGCCTCAAAGGGACTTTGAAAGCACACTGCTGTGTGTCTTATTTTGATTGCCGTCTCTGTTTCAGATGCAGGCTGGCCTGTGCGTGGTGTGTTGTTTGGTGCAGTGGTGGATCAGTAATTGCACCTCTGCCAGGGTTGGGTCAGGCTGCTCTTGTAATCAATCAGTACAGCAGAGATGCTACCGAGGGGTTTGTCAAAGCGCCACCGTCCCTTGAATGCAAGCACTGAAGCCTTCTGCAAAGCCAGCACATACCTGGCCGCACAATTTATCCCACCCTCCCCCTCTTCCTCCAGTCCCCCAGGGCGGGCCGTATGCATTCACCTGATCACATGTGACCCCTCTGTCTGCTGCAATCTCTGTCTGCAAACTCAATCCCCCTCAGTGGAGTTCATCGCCCAGTCTCCCTCAGGCCAACCGGCTCGTTTACACACCCAAGAAGCATGTGGCATATTGAACCTTTTTTTCCCTTCCTCCTTTCCCAATCCCCTCTCTCTCTCTGTCTCTCTCTCTCTGTTTCTCCTCCACTGAGAGCAGATAAAGCCTCGGTCATCAAGCCCTGATTCTTTACAGTTCATTTCCCTTCTGTTTCTCTGCTAATTGTTTTTCGAGCCTCAACATGGCCAGGGACCATTTCAAATGCTGCATAATGAGGCTCTGGCGCGTATTGGCCATTACCGTATTAAAGCGCCTCGCAGGAGGAGTGGCCCAGATGTGGCTGATGCTGCGCTGTGAGTGGCCGAGAGAGGCTGATTGACAGGCTGAGCGGAGGGTTAAAGGGATTTTAGGACGGCAGGTTGGTGTAGCTGGTGCAGAGTAAGAGAGAGAGAGGGAGAGGGAGGGAGGGAGAGTAAACGATTCACATGTCAATGACTGGCACCTTCAGACGCCCTCTGCAGGACGGAGAGGAGAGAAACCTTAATCTTGTAGTTCACCTAAAAGTCATCTTTTAGGCAGCCTGTCTAACATTTTCCTTTAAGTAGGGCACAGAAGGAGAAATTTTAAGTACAATGCCAGTGCTGGACTTTTACATGCAATTAAAGTGAAAAGTAAACTCAGCTGTCATGCAGGATATTCAACTGAATTTAAGTCTAAGTCAGAAATATCAGCTGATTTCAGAAGACTATTGTGTTTATTTATGATTTGCTGTGCAGTTTTTGTCTTAAAATGAATGGTGGTTAGGAGATATTGACATTAGTATTGTAAATGTTGTCCAGTATTTAATAATACAGTAACTATTAAGCAATAGTTCACCCAAAATGAAAATGCTTTCATCACAGTGCTTCCCACAGGTTTGAAATATACTCGTGGTGGTGGCCGGATTGAAACACACCATTTATCCACATCGTATAAATAGTTAACTATATGTGACAAACTAAACATCATTTTATTTTTAACAATAATTTGATTTATTATGACTCTTTTATACACAGTTTCTTTTCAGTGGGTCAAAGTAAAAAAAAAAGACAGTTGAAATAAAAAAAGAAATCCACGACTCTTAATTTTACGCTCTTTAGGAGCCGTGTGCACCCACTGACAGGTCAAATCTGCTTTTCTCTCTTTCAAGTTTAAAACAAACATGAATACCAAGGCATTTTAGAAATGTACTGTATGTAAAAGAGCCTATCATCATCAAATTAATCAAATAAACAGCACATGAGAAATAAATGACAGAAAAAGAATACCATAAAATAATAAACATATAATAAACAGACAATACATCTAAAAAGTTTTATAATTACAAAACTAAAACGTGTAGATTATTGTTTCTTCGGTGGCCGAAGCTCAATAAAGATATGTGCCCAGGCCTATGTCTGTTCGCAGTTTTTTGTTTTCACAAATGTAATGTAATGTAATGTAATGTATATTTATATAGCGCATTTATTGTGTATGGTCATACACCCAAAGCGTTTTACAATCATGAGGGGGGTCTCTCCACTACACCACCAGTGTGCAGCATCCACTTGGATGATGCGATGGCAGCCACAGGAAAACGGCGCCAGTGCGCTCACCCCACACCAGCTATTGGTGGAGTGGAGAGACAGGGATCGAGCCAATTCGGTGGAAGGGGATGATTGGGAGGCTATGATCGTAAGGGCCGATAGAGGGTCTTTAGCCAGGACACCGGGGTTACACCCCTGCTCTTTCACAAGAAGTGCTATGGGATTTTTAATGACCAGAGAGTCAGGACCTCGGTTTAACGTCTCATCCGAAAGACAGCGCCCACTGACAATGTAGTGTACCCTTTACTTTTACTGGGGCATTAGGACTCACACAGACCACAGGTTAAGCGCCCCCTGCTGGCCTCACTAACACCACTTCCAACAGCAACCTAGTGTTCCCTAGTGGTCTCCCATCCAGGTACTGACCAGGCTCAGCCCTGCTTAGCTTCAGTGAGTAACCGGTCTTGGGCTGCAGGGTGACATGGCTGTGGCAAATCTACTAGAGGCCATCATGTATATTTTTGACTATCTGAAAAGCGTTACTGAATCATGTTTTCTGTCATGTCTCATAAATCCACCACCAGAGTCCGCTGTGTACATTTCTGCAAATTTCAAATATGTTACTGGGCCACGTTTTCTCATCGTACGTTCCATTTACATGTTGTTCTCGCACTTGTCCACATGTAGCCAGCTGATTTATTGTGAGTATATCAGCTAGGTGGTTTAGCTGGTTGGCCAGCCACTTCCAGGCTGGTTTTCAGCCATTTCCAGCCTGGTCTTAGCTGGTCAGGCTGGAAAATGACCAGCTTGGCCAGCCTGGTTTAAGATGGACATAATTATTTTTGGCTGGCTAGGCTAGATTTTTGATTGTTTTTTCTCGAAAAAAGTGAATCAAGACTGCATGTTTTTGCCACTTTTTCACGTTTTTGAACGTTATTGAACTCTGGAGTTTCGTCTCTATGCTAGGCAAGCTAGAAGCTACTGAGCAAACAAAAGAGGTCAGCGGTTTGGTGAAAAGAAACAGAAGCTGTTTGACGACATCATACTGCCCCACATTGTTCATTTTACACACAAAATACAGTAGTATTTATATCACAACACATATTTTGTGGTTTTCCAAATATGTAGCCATGGGTACATATTCTTAATGAGCCTGTGTTGGTATAAATGGAGGTCAGAGCCAGCTCCAAATGGACAGGTCCACTCCAAATGGAGTCTTGAACTCCAAGTTGGCTGTACCAATGTTCTGGGGCTTTTGATTGATTTATTTGATGTCTTGTACATGACACAGAGTCCAACTTATTGTGCTTGATTAATGTCTACACCTGCCCTAAACCTAATCCTTTCCCTTAAGCCCCATTCAGACTATTAAATTTTTAGTTTGTATTAAGGCAGTCGCTTTGTCAGATTGCGATCAATTATAACGTGATATTTACAAAGCTCATTTAGTCAAGAAGCAGAATAAAGTACAAATGTCTTTGTAATTGTCTATTGAGTGTTCTCCACAGATGGCAGTTTCCCTACATATAGCCTATGTGTGTGTTTTCTGAATGCAAACATTGGCTGTTTCTCA
Organism: Danio rerio; assembly: GCF_052040795.2. NCBI lineage: Eukaryota > Metazoa > Chordata > Actinopteri > Cypriniformes > Danionidae > Danio > Danio rerio. The sequence goes on from NC_141044.1 coordinate 33,693,386, forward strand.
ATATGCGCTCTTGTCTGTTCTAGCGATCTTGTGTCCCCGTGAAATGCCATCAATCGTCGCCGAGGTACTGTTCCAATTCAAAGTTTACATCTTGCCAAGCTCCGATAAAGTTCCCGGATGTGTACTTGCTCCACCCCTTTTGCCAAGGATGCATCGAATGCATTGCAGCCTAACCAGTGAAAGTTGACAGCGGAGGAGAAAACCCGCACGGTTTTAAAAAATACTCCTCTGTTGTGTTACAAATTAAAGTTTTAAGAGTTTTTCAGGTGAGAATGTAGTTGTTTTGAACTCAAATCTTAATAAACTTATTGGGAATTGCACAAGCAAAACAATGGTGTGCTTGGTTTTAAACGTAACTTTATTCTTTTATGAGTTATTTACAAGCCCCTTTACATATACTAATGTGCCACAAACAGGACATTTATATCACAACCATTCCGATTTTATTAAGGTGTATCCTTATAAATGGCCCACCCTGTAGTTAAACATGATATTTAATACATTTAGAGTATATATAACAGACAGATTTGGGCTTTTAAATGTATTATTTGTTTTCAGGTGTATTATTTTTTCAGTGTTATTTTGTTACCTTTTATAATTGTCCTTAATTATGTTACCATGTTGTACGAGGTTTATCTTTGTTTACCAAATTGCTTAACATTATCTTTATTTCTTTGTTGTGTACGTTTTGTACTTTATACTTGTATAATGTCCATTGTAGTTTATTAAATCTGTAAATAAAAGACACAAGTCTGTGTATAATAACCCATTTCACTCCACATTTATAAACCCCTTTTACATACACACCTTTCCGGAAAATTACCGGCAATTTTCCGGAAAGGTGTGTATGTGTGAACAGGCCCTTTTTGAAAATACTGATAAATTTGTTCTGGCTATTTTCCGGAAAGAGAAGTTGTAACATTACCGGTAATTTGCCGGAATGCTGCGCTGTGTGAACGCAAAAGGAAGATTGCCGAAAAAGAGCACGTGCACGTCTAGAACGTGCTGACGTGAGACGTCTGCTTTAGCCTATCAGAACAGTCAGACGCATTCACGTCTGTGCGGTTTATGAGAATAAAAGCCTTCGAATATTTTTCCAGACACATTTAGCTGCTAGAAATTAGTCAGATAACGTTTATATATTCATCTTAATGCCAACCGTGTAATTAAATATTGATAAGATGCTTATGATAAGCCATTGTTTGTTTACCTTCAAGCTTTGCGTGTGCCCATGAAACAGCCCATTGGCACACACACATATCATGTACATCTCGACATGCGAAAGTGTTTCTCTATATGTTTTTATCGAAGTTGTTCACAATACTGATCCATCCACAGAGTTTATGATGTAGTCAAATGTTTACAAACACAAGCGCAGCCGTTTAGAGGTCATTTCTGGTTAATGCTGTCAGAATTTACCGGTATTTTGGAATGGATGTGTGAATGCTCTTTTCCGGAAAAATTCCGTAACGTCCTCGCCTGTGTGAACAGCGCTTTTTTGAATGTACCGGTAAGGTCGTTCCGGAAATTTTCCATATATTTACCGGTATGACTGTTTGAAAGGGGCTATAGTGATTTATGTTTTCATTTTCTTAAATCAAAAATATAGATTTATAATATTAATATGATATTAATTACAGGGCCGTGCTTTAATATATATAAATTTGCTAAACCAAGATACACCAACACAAAAAATATATCCAAACTAATTAGTATTGCAGAAAAAAAAACATACTGTGTTGTAGTTTTGATTTTGTCATAATTTCACCACTAATGGTGGATGCTGTCAGACAAATGATACTAAAATTTTGGTCTGTTTATGACAAAGCTTTCAAATGATTTCAGAATAATATAACACATAAGTTGCATGAGGTGCTTTTTGTCCTTTTTTTTAGATTTACATCCTTGTAGAAATTGTAGGGAATAATGCAGGGATAAGTGTATCTTTAATTTGTTATTTCCAAATGAACCATACAGGTTTAAAATGATAAAGGATCTAATATGTTTGTTTAGTGTCTCTGTAACCACCCAATTAGAGTATATTTAATTATGTTTGTGTCATCTGTTCGGTCAAAACCTGCATTTTGTTTAGCCTCACATTTCTCATGCTGTCCACCCACATTTCCCAACAAACAAAGCTCCAGGCTTCAGCAGTGGGGAAGAATTGAGTGATCTGTATGTATTTTTTTTTCTTTTATTCTCAGTAGGGAAAGTCGGTCAGTCAGGCCTTCCTTTACACTGTCAGACTCCAAAATCATTTCTCTACTCTGAAGTTGCTGACTTGTAATCCATATGGCTATTTTTTTTTATGAATTGAGATGTCTTGTTTTGAAATGTTCAAGGTTATGAGTCCATGGTCTCGGATGTGGATATGCATGATTTGAAGGACTTGACCATTAAAAAAAAAAGAAGAGTTAAATCACTCGCAGGCTTCTTTATTTAACTTGATAGACCCAATTTTTTTGTCATAATTGAGCAAAGTATTAACACACATTTAGAAGATTTTTTTTTACAGAGGTTATATCAATATTATAAGTCAGTCAGAATATTAGCATATAAACTATTACAAGCGTAAGCTTATGACAGTATATTAATTAGCTAATAGAAATACATATGTTAAAACTGACATTCTTAGGGAACATTGATGACTGAAAAGTTTTCAAATAAAGCAAGGCAATACTGCTCATCTTGTAAATTCATGTTTTGAAAGATAACGATTGATAAGTCTAACGAACATTTAATCGAGTTTTATTAAAAGTTTAAAGGTTATTAAACGTTTTTATTAATAGTTTTCACTTTAAAGGGCACCTATGATGAAAATCATCTTTTGGAAGCTGTCTGGACAGGACTGTGTGTACTGTATGTTTAGTGTGTCCACAGTCATATTAGAGTGATAGAAACACAATAAGTCTCTTTTTTTTATTTTTCTGATTTTAAAACAGGATCCAAATCCCTCCCATTTTGAAGCTGACTGCAATGTGATGTAGGAGTGCGGTTTTCCCATCTACCGAAATGATTGACAGCCGCGTATAAACATGTCTATCTAGTAACATGTATAATCATATCAACAAAACAGGACGTGTGCAAAGAAATTGTGGTTAAAAGATCTGTTCAGCTCTCTGTGATCATCAATCATCATCAAATGTGATCAAGAATGAGTTTTACAAGTTTAAAAATGTTTAAAAACAGTGCAACGATTTTACCCATCTTTATTACCACAGCCACGTGTTAATACAATTTATTAAAGAAGATGCTTCAATCCTGGTTTGTGAACATTAAATCAGGTTTTAATAACATATATCCATACAGCAGTGAATATTAATCTGTATCCTGTAACAATTGTGTGCAAAAACAATGCAAGGAGCGTGTAAACACGCGATGTGTCTGTGTGTTTCTGTGTGTGTGCGCGTGCGTGAACTTTTGTGTGTGACTCATCGTTGCAACTCCACAACAAATACATCAAATAATCATTGGTAAAATACTTACTGTAGTATTTCTCACAAACCCCAAATTTCTCACAATCTCAGCCTAGGCAAGATTGAGGCACACTCTGACAGGCTTGTGCGAATGGTGGGCAGGTAAAACCAGCATTAAAGGCACAGGCAACAAAAACAACTACAGTGTGTCCAGAGCAGAAAATTGCAATATTCGTAAAGGTATAATAAATAATCAGATGAGTATTTTGAGCTGGAACTTTATAGACACATTTTGGAAACACAAAAGACTTCTCTGAAATCTTGAAATAAGGGTAAATAGGTGGCCTTTTAAAGTAAATTTTGGTAATTTAGCTATGTCATTTTCATTATTTTGTCCATATCTTTGTGTAGTTATATAGTTTTTGTGTACATTTTAATATTTTACTTTTGACATTTGAGAAGCATTTTCATAAAAACGAGCTAAAATAAACTAACTTATAATTAATTTATTTCTTTAATGTTTCCTTAAATGTAAACGGTAAAACAAGTTTATGTGCTTAATAATTCATTTATTATTTATTTTTTTAAGTTTGTTTATCAAAATATTTAGTAAAAATCTGTCAATTTTGTAATTTTATTATTCACTTTCACTTTCACTTTATAATTCATCTTCTAATAATCTTATGAATCTAAATGTAA